>NC_056744.1:1589455258-1589573298 GCF_019279795.1 Protopterus annectens
CTTCTTTGCGTCTTGGGGGTGTACAAGACGGTCAAACAATAAGGAATTATCAACAAGAATGCCTAGATCCCTTACAGCAGTGCTTGATTGAAGGGGGTTGTCACCTATATGGTATATGAAAATATTTTGCTTACCAAAATGTACTATACTACATTTCTTCACATTTAAATCTGAAATCATTGTCCTTGCACCAGTTTATTAACATGGTCAAACTCATATTGGAGCAACTGTCAGTCAGTAGAAGATCAGATAACACCACCAAATTTGCAGTCTTATACAAACTTAGATACCCATAGGCCAGAAGTGTTTGTCTGGAGGTATGTGAAATAGATGCCAAATAAAAGAGGGTGTAACACAGAGCCCTATGGTACACCACTTTTCAGAAGTGGCACCTGTGACTTTAACCACATGAATTCTGTCAGATGACCAGTTAGCTAACAGCATAAGGATTTATATTCAAATTTAGAAGTCTGTCAATAATACCTTCATGGGGAAATAGTGTCAACGGCCTTAGCCTGATTGAGATATAGTACTTCATAACAACTATCCACTGCTTCAGTTACTTTTTCAAAGAAATTAATGAGGTTAAAGTGGCAGAACCTTCTTTTGACAAAGCCAAATTGAGGAGGGTCTACGGTTAAGAGATTTTCAATGATGAAATTAATGAGGTCTGAAATAATATGCTCCATTGCTTTCTATATGACGTAATCAGTCTAAATAGGTCTATAGTTACCACTGTCCTTGGCTGGTCCACCCTTGAGTAAAGGCACTACAATGGCTGTTTCCAGGCTTCAAGAATGTAGGCAGTTGAGAGGTTTAGATTAAAGATATTAAGTAGGGGCTCAGATAAAACACAGTTGGCACTGACAATCAGTTAACCTGATACATTATTAGGGCTCATGGAAGAGATGTTCTTAGTATTTGAGAGGGTTGACAGAACTTGTTCTATAGTAATTAAATGGGGTGGTTGGAACCGTGTAATCTATGGATGAGCTGTGGGTGGTGTAAAATTTGTGCAAAATTTGTCATTTAGCATAATAGCCATTTATTTTGTGTCAGTGTCCAGTATTATTGTGGAATACATCTGAATATGGTTGTGTTCATTCTTAATTTCCTGACATATTTAAACAAAGATTTATAGTTATTTTTGTTATTATTCATATTCATGTCCCTCCTCACACAACTGCAATGTAACGACTTCATCCATTCATGTCCCTCCTGACACAACTGCAATGTAACGACTTCATCCATTCATGTCCCTCCTCACACAACTGCAATGTAACGACTTCATCCATTCATGCCCCTCCTCACACAACTGCAATGTAACGACTTCATCCATTCATGTCCCTCCTCACACAACTGCCATGTAACGACTTCATCCATTCATGTCCCTCCTCACACAACTGCAATGTAACGACTTCATCCATTCATGTCCCTCCTCACACAACTGCAATGTAACGACTTCATCCATTCATGTCCCTCCTCACACAACTGCAATGTAACGACTTCATCCATTCATGTCCCTCCTCACACAACTGCAATGTAACGACTTCATCCATTCATGTCCCTCCTCACACAACTGCAATGTAACGACTTCATCCATTCTTGTCCCTCCTCACACAACTGCAATGTAACGACTTCATCCATTCATGTCCCTCCTCACACAACTGCAATGTAACGACTTCATCCATTCATGTCCCTCCTCACACAACTGCAATGTAGCGACTTCATCCATTCATGTCCCTCCTCACACAACTGCAATGTAACGACTTCATCCATTCATGTCCCTCCTCACACAACTGCAATGTAACGACTTCATCCATTCATGTCCCTCCTCACACAACTGCAATATAACGACTTCATCCATTCATGTCCCTCCTGCATATAATATCGGAGCACAACAGCAACCTATATATCCACAACCAGGCAAAGGCACCATCAAGCATCTCACAAGACTGAACTGGCAAAACTTCCCCTACAGATAGGGTTACAGTCCAAGTTATAATGTTTTGTGATAGTACAGATAGCAGCAAAGACTCCATCTCAAACATGTCCCAAGAACAGGGCCTTCAAAGGAATGCTGTAGAAGATACAGTTTCCTTAGTGGAATGAGGTCTTACATGAACCTACAAGGGATTCTTGACATCACCGTAACAGAAAGCAGTAACAACAGTTGGCCATTTGCAGAAAATCATATTTCCTACCAAAAGTCCTAACTTATTAAGGACAAATGGAATGAAAAAGTGGCATAATTTCCACATAAATTCAGTTATTTAATTGTAACTCAATACTAATCCACACACTACCCTGGCAAATAAATATAAGTCAATCTATATGGCAAAGAAGAAAAAGAAATAGCAGCTGGAAAGGCCACAGAAGTACCTACTGGCCTCAAACTAATGCCCTACACTGACCGCCTCAAAAAACTCCAGCTTTACTCCGTAGCATATCGCCTACTCCGAGGTGATCTCTGCCTAATGTATAAAGCTATGTCAAACCCAAAGCTGTTGGACATGCTACACCTGAGGAAATCCCAATCCCTCCGAGCTACACGCTCTAGGGACCTAAACTTTGTCACCACAATAAACAGGACACGCTGGAGGGATAGATTCCTGTCCCAGAGACTTCCTATACTCTGGAACAAGCTACCCACCTATGTCAAGCAAAGTTCTTCATTAGTACTCTTCAAGAAAAATCTTCATGAGTGGATGGGAAATAGGAAATACACCTCAGGGATCACTTCTGTGTCTCTGCTGGACAGTGGCACAGGAAAATAACTTTCTTGGGTGGCGTAAGCTAGGGAACCTTGCTGGCTAGGCTTACATAGGCCCTTGGGCCGATAGCCTAGTACATACCTATGAACCTATATGTACATTTTGGAGAAGTATCTATGAAGTCCTGCTGAATATAACAAAGATGCTGAATGGATGGAAAATTTAAAAGAAACATTAAAGTGCTCTTTTGTAGAAAATAAGGAATACATTGAAGTAACAGCTAGAGAAATTGAGACAAAGTTAAGAAAAGCTCCCAAATGGAAAACCCTGGGACCAGATGCATTTCTTAATTTCTGGCTAAAGGTATTAAAATATTTACACAAAGCAATAATCCATTGTAAGAATTTCTTACACGCACAATTTCAACAGATACCAACCTGATTAACAACAAAAAAAAATGCTCTTCCTCAAGAGAAAAGCTGCAAGTCATCCTAACAACTACAGACCAACAACTTACCTTCCGACCATAAATAAATGATATACTGGAAGTGATGCAGACAGAGTTTACAGCTATCTAGGACATGAAAAAAGGGCAAATTATTTTCTCAGAGATAAAAATTCAAAACAGGGATATTCCAGGGTGATTATCTATCACCCTTGCTGTTTGTTTAGCTTAGGTTGTACTTACAGCTGAACTTCCAGAAACCAACCTTCTTTAAAGACATCTCATCTACTGTTTGTAAATTATTTAAAATTGCATAGTTCATCTGATGAGGATCTCAAAGCATAACTACAAACTTTCCCAGATGATACAAGAATGGCATTTGGTCTTAATAAATATGTAATGTCAATATTTATAAAAGGAAAGTTGCAGCACCAAGAAAATATCAACCAGGCATGAATGTGATATATAGGAATATGAGCAGGAGGGAGTATATAAATATTTGCAAACACATGATGGATAGAAAATAAAATATGAACAAATGAGAACAATGCTCGATTACGAATACTTCAGAACACTAAAGCGAATACTGAAAACTGCTTTGACATCTAGGAATAAAATACAAACTACAAATCATTTTTTTCTACCTGTTCTAAATTACAGCTTTGGTAGGATTGACTGGCATCAAACAGCAATGAATTAGTTGGACAAAAAAAAATCAAGAAAAATGCTTCATGCTTATCAAATGACATCATACCTCTCAACTGTACAGATTTGTGCAGAATGTCCAGATTTTTGCCTCATATCTTTGGCAAATTAGTTGTGAATCATTTAAGAATGAAGTCAGAAAATAATGACAGACATTTGAATTTCAGATGTCATATCCTTCAGAGAAATTCATGCTAATGCAAAACCTGTTATTCTATCAACTTTACAAGTTTGTAAGAGCAGTATTTAAAAATTGTCCCTATTTTTGGCCTTTTGTTCTACTTTTATGTATGGCTTTGTCCAGATTTCTTGCTCTTAGAGGTTGAGAGGTATGAATGACATATAAAATTCAGTGCATACCAAAATTATACCTCCCCCAGTGCCCCCACACTGAAGAAGGTCTGGGCCTCCTCAAAATTGGCTACATGTATAGCTCTGCAATCATGGAACTACATACATGTTTGCTGACCTCATCAGATCCCAATATAGTGAAAGTTCTAAAGCATGAACAGAAGTCGCTTTACTTAGTTTAGCAGAAGCATTTTGGAACAGAGTGAGAATGGAAATCAAACCAAAAGTAATCAGGCAGGAACTGAAATTGCCAAAAATGAAAAAATATAAAGAAAAGGAAAGAAAATTGCATCCACACACATGGTGGCAGGTACAGAGAACTTCTAGGACAACCTAATGTTGACCAAAAATTGACATGGGAATGGCTAAGTTGAGGTGAATTTAAACCAGAAGACTAAAAGCTAAAACTGGTGACCCAAGCTAGTGAGCTACAGACAAATGACCTTACAAAGTCTATAGGGAAAAGTTGGAGAAATAAATAAATGAAGTTTTTGTAAGATAGAACTGGAAACAGTTGCAATTCTCTTTGCTATGTGTGATACACTAATGACTGAGGGTCTATATACTGAAAGGCACAATAATGCAGCAAGACTGCTCCACTGGGGATTGTGCAAACACTACAATACATAGCTACGAAGCATTGGAGACATGAACCACAAAGCATTATTTTGAAGTGATAAAGTTTAGATCAAGTGGGATCATCCAATACCAACAATACAAACAGAGATGCAAAAAAAAAAAAAAACAAAAAAAAAAAACAGCTATAACAGTCCAAGAAAAAAAGACAAAAATGAATTGCGCACACAAGAGATTAAAGCATCTTATGCAAGAAGAGACATAAGTCATTAAAATACCAGGATTTGCAGGCAGAAGTCACAGCAATATCGTAGAAAGATACTCAAACAGTTTCAGTAATAGTAGAAGCAATAGGACTAATAAAAAAATTACATTTTAATTAAATATGCTACCAATACATGTAACACCATATGAACTGCAGAAGGAGGTAATTCTGAGTATACTGCAGATACTAAGAATAGCACTGTTGGCAAACATCACGGAATGAAGCAATACTGATTTCATGAACACTAATTATGCCCTGACATAGGAATGGGGTCCATTTCCATCAAGGTATGTAAAAAAGTAAGCATTTGGAGAAATTAAACATGAAGAAGCCACTCTCCAAAATTCTATGGGTAAGTGTGAAAGGACAGAAGTTGGATCTTCTGATAGAAGGCAATTCTAAACAAAACACCAAGCATGAAGTGCATACCAGTTGTAAAAGCAATGCCCGCTATCTTACTGTTATGAGACACGGTACAGTGTTATCTACTGAATTTGTGTGCAACTCCAAAACCTTCCTAACAGATATAATAGCTACCATAACGTTGTCTTGTAAGACTGAACTATTACTGGAGCAACTGAATCTGTAGGCTTAAAGAGGGATTTAGTCTAAGTTTATAAAACAAAATTCAGAGAATGCCCTACAGCCTTACTACTACTATTAATAGGTCTAGACCTTTGGAAATGTTTGCAGAGCAGTCAATGGACCAAAGAGAAGAATATGAACAGGAAGAGCTGACTCTCCATTTTTCAAAAATCAGAAATTTCCTGTGAGGCCAAATAGCAGTGGCATATGGTATTATGTGTTCTATAAATCCATAGACATCATGTATAGCATTGGGGGGGGGGGGGGGGTAACTGAAAAGTCACCACCTCTAATTTTTCCACCTTGAAATATAAGATGGGCTTGCATTAATCTTATGTTTTGGGTATCAGAAAAGAAATGAGCAGTTATTTTCCTGAAAAGTAAAAATGGGCTTTTTCTTTGGACCTCATTTATTTTACTGACATTAGCAAGGATTTCACTATACCCACCTGGGGCCATGATGCTCTTGGAATGTAACTATAGCCCAACTTCCATGACATACACAGCTGGAAGTATCTGGAAATAAGTTTTATGTACTAGCCACCACAACCTATCTTTACCCTACTCAGTCTCCAGAGACAACTGGCCCAACATGACTTTCAGATCCACTACACAGGCTATTTATTCAATGTTACCCTAAAAACAGGCTTTGCGACAAAGGAATGCAGGACAGCAACAGTCATTGCCTTGCACAAAGGCACGGCTTCAATGGACCTTGATAAATATAGACCCATAAACCTGAATACTCATCTATAAGGCTTTAGAAAGAATCATTGTGGAAATAATAAATAGGAATATAGAAAATCTACAGACTCCCAACCCAGTTCAGATTCATTAAGGGCAGATCCTACCTACTTAATCTCGTCAACTTATTTGAAAGAAGTCAGTGAGGCAATGGATGAAGGCAAATCAGTACAAAATGCACACCTGGACTTTGCAAAGACATTTAACTCCATCTCACACAAACATTGTAGATAACCTCTCCAGGCTAAATGTTAAACCCTATGTAACTCATTGGAGAGCAAACCGGCTCACAGATAGAGCCGTGGAAGTAAGAGTTGGCAGTTGTACTTTCTACAAAATACCAGTTACTGGCAGAATGCTCCTGAGTTCAATACTTGGATCACTCTTCTTTGGCATTTACTTCTCAGAGATCAAAGCTAATATTAAGGGTTTGTAGCTGATCATATCTGCAGATGATTACAAACGTGCCATAATAAACTCCACAAAGAACACAAAAATCCCACAAGAGGGCCTGTCCCAAACAAATAATTAGTGTCAAAACTATGAACTAAAACTAAATACCAAGAAATACATAACAGTATCCTTTGGCAAGCATAATTCCCTTTGTAACTATCACACTGACAACACCTCCCTGAAACCTGATCTCAGAGATCTTGAATCCTATGTTGACAATGAATTGCCCTTCAATTACCATGTAACCACTGTTGTAAGGAAATATTTTCATTGAGCAGCTTATGTCTAAGGGAATGGTGTTCATATCCAGGGAGGTAATTGTTCCGCTGTTCTCGGCACTCATTATGCTGATCATGGACTATAGTGCCCCTTTTGGTATGTACCTGCCTGGACACTTGACACAAGTGGAACAACCTCAATATTACTCACTAAAAACAAAAAAAAATCAAGGCCCTAAATCATAAAAAAAAAAAAAAAAAAAACTATGAAGACCAACTCAAAGCCTTCTCTCTCTCTCTGGTATCATACAAGCTATTGACAGGCAACCTCTGTCTTGTATTTACAGCCTCAACAGACCCTATTCTATCAGGCCTATTGCACGTATGAAAGTCCAATGGTACCATAAACACCTGCTCAAGAGACATCTGTATCTTGCAAAATGAATAGAACATGCTGGAGAGACAGGTATGTAACACAGAGAATACCACTTCTGTGGTAGTGTCATTCACCCCATATACAGCAAAGTATATCTCTTACTCTCCTTTCAGTAACTATTAGTTGGACTGCTTTTACATTCCTTGATAAACATTTTTATCCAATTATTTTCTAAGGCAACTGTTGTTCTTATATTATCAATTGTGCTCATTTGATGTGTTGTTAAAACTTGGACTTTAATTCTCTCTGTGTCTCTGAGCTGAGCCTGAAAATGGTCCAGCTGGATCAGTGTTCTACCTTAGTCAGCAAATGTTAATAAAAAATAACTGTTGTTGTTTTTCTTTCAGCTTTTTCCCGGTTAGGGGTTGCCAGAGCGGAACTCCAGTCCGCTAATGTTTGGCAGTTGATTTTTATGGTGCCGAGGTGCCAGCCCGATGCCCAACCTTCAACGAAGGCACACCCATTCGTGCATGTCTTTTGAACGGCACTCGACCATGGGGAGGACATGCAGACTCCACACAGAACGCACTCTAGCTGAGAATCGAACAGGAGAACCTCTTGCTGTGAGGCGACAACGCTACCGCTGCACCACTGCGGCTGCGTTAATAAAAAATAACTAAATAGCATTAAATTCTCCCATGGCTGCTGACACATGCTCACAGATATGAGAACCTACAATGCCTTCCCATGAAGGTTACTGTGCAAACACAGCTTGGCAGACCCAAATGTATGTCCCTGGGCCATATACTGCATGCTGTGCTCCTCTCTCTCTAGTTAATGCCAACTCTAAGACAGGCCAGTACCCCACCCCCTGGATAGGCAAGGTGGCATGTGCTGTTTAATCCCATCCTCCCTCATCAGCAACTCTAGTACTCAGTTAACTCTTTAATCCCAGTCTGTATGCCACGAAGCCAATATGTAAGATTACATCACATATTAGTAATGGATTTAGGGTGTGAACTTTCCATACAAAGAAAGGACTAGAGCTTCTTTATGTAAATCAAAAATCTTCAGATTGTTAACCAGAATACTTATTTCTGCTGATGTGCTATCCTTTTTTTTCCGCCTTAAAAAGTCATTATCACACTACCTCCCACATCAAATCTGTAAAGGCGGGGGGGGGGGGGTGTCAAGTTATTTACATTTTTATCCTGTTTATTCAACTTTTAAATATTTCACAGTTAACTCTAGCAGTAACCTTAGCTAGTCCAGAAAAGCAATTTTCTGTTCATTTCCCTTGTTCCTTTGTACAGTATTACTATATGAGCCTTTCCCCATACTCCTTGAGATGTGGAAATCTGGACATGCAATGGTTGCATAATGTCCAGTCATTTGGTCTCATTTTGAAATTGGCTCATACATATTTCAATAACTAGCACACCTTCAAGGGATCCTACACTAAAGACCACTTTGTTTCCATCTAATATGGTTTTCTTTCATAGTGGCTGCTCTAGCACTGTACAAAAAAAATAACTGTGAAAAGAAAATAATAGCTATACAAACACAGAAACAAAGCATCCCCTCTGTCAACCTGGTGGTGCACAAAGATAAAGCCCTGACTGTGACCCAAGTCTGAAAAGCAACTTTGACATCTGAAGGTACTGGCAAGGAGGATGAGCATGCATAACCACTAAATCAAATCAACAGTGATGAGCCCTGAGCTAAACAAGCTAGAGAAGAAAATAAATACTCCTCAGGTCATTACTATAAAGTCCCTGCAAATGCTACTTAATCACTCAGAAGCACCATCTGATCTGGTAGTCCTGATGCTCTGTATTTACATGCCCAAGAAACAGTGTACTGGAAATAGTCATTTCACTCTTGGAGATCTGCTTGACCCATCTTTTCTTTAACTAGCCATTAAACCAAGTAAACTCCCATAGAAGTTTGGCTGCATTAAGGAATGCAAGCCATTGCTATATTTAGTGCAGAATTTGCTTTGACATGTAGTAACAGCTTCTGTGCACCACATGGCTCTAAGATAGCTTGATCTGTATCTCAATTCATGGTAAAATGAATGCAAGTATATATATTAAGCAATTCTGTATTTGATTCATTCATTCACTCCCTGTATTATCTGCTTAATCGAATACAGGGTTTGGGAGGAGTTGCAGCTTTACCTAGCACTTCGGGGATGGAGTAAAATGCTGAATTTCAACCCAAAGGGGGGTGCCAATTCATTGAAGGACACTTACACACACACACACACACACACACACACACACACACACACACACACACACAAAACCTCAAAAGGCATGCACACCTACATGCAATTTAGAGACTCACCAGTTTACCTGCTTTGAAATGTGGGAGTTAACTGAAGTACCTGGCAAACACACACAGAGGACTTGCAGACTCTGCAAAGATGATACCCCAAACAAAAGCCAAACTGGAGAGCCAAACACTATAAGGTGGCAAGACTATAACAGCTGCACCACTGTATCACCCAAGTTTTGTACTTATTAAATGTAAGTTCTTTCATTATCTTATTCCAGATTTGGATATGGGGGCATGTCCACTGGTACTATTTAAGAGTTATTCAGATTATATACTTCCCAGTCAATTTGCTCTGCGAAATGAAAAAGGATTGGTCACCTATCCCAAGCTTTAGAATTTGTGATTCTTATCTCATTACATTTGCATGCATGTTGCACAACATGCAAACTAGCAGCTAAGACCATTTACCACAAAGACAATCAGTCATCAGTCTATTACCCAACATGAAAAGTCAGAACATACTTAAAATGTCAGTCATTAGACTAAGTTGCATAATCCAACAATAAGCATTTCCCAAATGAAACTACATTATGTGATGGGGTCACTGAAAGAAAGACAGAAGTTATGTCATAAAAGAAAAAGGGAGAGAAGACTAGGCATTTAACATGTATATATGATATGTACTTACAAATCCTGTACAAGTGTAAAACTAATGTTATACTCTGCTATAATACTGCTGTTTATCTGATATTCAAGCTTTTTCCCCTTGGGCCTCTGATGAAAAGGGTTTTTAGCAAAACCCAGTTGGACTATCACAGTAAACAAAAGCAAAAAAAAAGAAAAATAAATAGTTAGCTAGAGAGACAGACAGCTAGATAGGTACATAGAAATTTAATTTAAATAATGCATTAGAAAAAGAGAAGGATGTCATTATATTCTCTTGTCTTTAAAATTATACTTACATGACTTGCAAGAGCTGAAGGTGTCCATCAGTAGAAGGTTCTAATACAGGCAAATCTTCAGAAACCTCTGATCCAAAGCTACTCCTCCGAAGCTGATATGATGCTGCCGCACTAGGGGCCACCCTCCGTGGTGTCACAAACAGACTATACATTCTTTCAGAGAAACCTGCAGAGCACCAATTAATGTTTGGCAATTAATAACAACAAGAAACTCTGTCATCAGCTTCTTGTTTATGTACAGGCTTTTGCTGTGGGGTTTACCCCCATAAATCCTGACAATGTTTTAAACGGAGTGTGGAGACTAAATTCCCCAACTAAAAAGTTAAACAAAAAAGACAATTCCAACTATTACACAATCACAGTCACAATATCTACCCCACTTTAATGACAATACCATACATTATGTCTTATCCTCAACAAACAATAGTAACTTACAGAATATATTTAAGTGACACTTTTACCAGAGTACGCAGGACATATAAAGTTTGAAGCCTCACATTTACATTTCTTTTTACTTTATTAACACTTAGAATGCAAACATATTCTACCCATTAATTTACCACTGATTTATTTGATCTTCCATTTTTATTGATTTATTTTATTCAGGTTTTTAACCAGACTAGTGGACTAATCCACACAGTACTATATTTCAGACAGCCCAAGATAGTGAAACAGAGCATAAGAATGCTACAGTCACACACTCACACACACTCACACACACTTGCTAGTCTGGCTGTAATTGAAAGAAAAGTGGGAAGTCGGTTGTGATATGTTAAGGGTTATGTAGTGCTGTTAGTTAAGAGAAGGTTAAATGGGGAGATGGCAAAAATCGTTTAGTATTATTTTTACATTATTTGAGGGGTTACCAAAACACGTGCTGTTACTTCTTTTAGGAGTGTCGTTAATTTAGTGTATATAGGTGAATTGTAGTGGTTTGATGGGCAAGAGTTTTAAAGATTGGGTGCTCAGATGGAGAAGATATGTTCTGTGGAATTCTTGAGTCTGACCAAAACTTGGACATCACTGGCTTGTGAGCAAGGCTGATATGGTGCATATGTGCTGGTCAACTAAGGCAGCCATTTTATTGAAGTTTTACAGTGAAACATGTCCCAATGATTCATTTGTGAGAAAGATAACCCAAACCTATAAGATAAAAGAAAATTCTAATATTATGGTACTTGAACCTCTGCTGCAATCTTTATACTACCTTCTGGTCTTACTACTCAGAAATCCATAAACTAAAATTAGCATTTAAACTAAAACTGAATTATTATTTTATCCACATAATTAATGACACTGCATTAAGTACATCTTAAATATTTTTCATACACTTCTAATCATGTCAAATTTTACTAAATGGAGAAATGAGAAAAAACACCAAATACCTCACTGATAGAATGAGTGTTCATTATAGTCCTTGGCTAGATGGATACTGTCATACTCAGGTTATCTTAGTTCAGTGATTTCCTCCAATACTAATTTTCCAGATATTTATAACAGCCTGCAAAACATCGTACCTACTGTTACCCCCTACTCTTCTCCCTCATGACAATACAAGGAGTAACATTAAGCATAACTGGAGAGTCTGTGTAAGAAGTCTTCAAGGAGAAATTGTGTGTGTGTGAGGGAGATAATTAGTTAATTCAGTTAGCTGCTTATTAAGGCTGCTGTTTACAAATTCTGGAGGGGCCGAGAGTCCCTATATAACTCCTTGTGCTTCTCATATTGCCTCAAACCTCTGCTACCTAATAACAAAATCCTGGAATTTACTTCTGTACCCACATCATATTTACAGCTAAAGATGCTTCAGGTTAAGTAGTATAATTTTTACCAGTTTACCACATGCAAGCCTTCCACTACAACAGAGGGCAGCAATTTCACTGCTCTCTACATTAGCGTCAGATGTCTCCTGACAACATTTTGTATTCCAGCAGACAGTCATCAGATTCCATACACTCTCTGCAATCCATAAAACCAACCATATTGCCAGTAATGTGTATTCAGAGTGGAATAAATTAATGGAAATTCCTTTAGTCTGTGAAAGAATAATCCTATATCAAACTTGGGTAAACATTCAGATATATGACTTGCATTTTAGATAAACTGATGTTGCAGTTTGAAATAAAGATGTGAAATAACAGAAAGAATTATAAAAATATCTGGTCATGTTTGGAATGAGTAACAGCAATTGTAGATTAACTAAGATATGATCAGAACAGATGGATAGTTCTTCCCCTTTACTGCCAGCAAGGATACCATTAAATAACCTAGGATATCAACACAGTTCACAAAAGGGTTCAGAGGTAGGATGGACAAATGAGGGAATGTGAAAAACTACATAGTATCATTCTGTAGGGTGAAGATACATATCCAAGATGTGAGCTATATGGCAGGTACAAGATGCTTGATCCACTGAATGAATTGAAAAGGAAAATCAAAAGCTAGTAACACAGAACTGCATATAACAAGTGCAGTAAATGCTCTTCTATCATCTATGGAGAATAATACCCTTGTATTTTCATTGGCAACATCCAATGAAGTCCACATGGGCTAGCAGTATGAGAATGCAGCAGCTGTGTTTCAGTGTTGAGATGTGCAAGAAACTGCAGCTGGAAACAATAACCCAAGAAATGGGACAAATGTCTGGGTGGTAAGGCTCAGCTTAAAGCAGTGTCATTAAGAAAATGACTTAGGAATGCTCACCACATCTGGGGATGAATCTCCAATAATATAGGTTAATATGTAATGATTTTGACCGTATATGCATTGCCCATCCATATCCAATCTCCAGGAATCCACCAAAAACTCTCTCTGCTGTTGAATCTTAGCTAAAAAATTATAATCAACTTCTTAATTCCAATTAAACAAAATGAATGTTCTTCACTCCAAAACAATACCTTAATCAAAAACAATATCTCAATATAACTTAATCCAGTAACACTAAAACTGAAACAGTTACCCAAGTCTAATGGTCATCAGAATTTATGACAATCTCATATATGACCATAATATATTGTAAATTATTAAAAAGACATATAAGAAATGAGGCTCCCTCTATAGGGCCAACCAGTACCATACTGACTCTGCAAGGAAAAATTAGCCTCAAACTACTTACATCACTCATATATGCTTTCCTCTCTTCAAAAACTTAATATCACATAAAAAGCCAAATAGTCCTGCTGTTATAACAAAGTAGCTAAATTTGCTGCCAACCTTACATACAGGTCACATCATTGTCAAGCCATAAATTAACTGAACTGGCTTGAATTACCCAACTATGCAACTTAATCACAACTAATTACTGTATATACTTTTATTCATTTTCTGTAAAAATGCCCACCAGTGAAAGATACCTACATCGATATTCCTCAACCAATGACCTTCTTTCAAGCAAACAATTCTTTCTAATCACAAATAAGTCAAACATCTCAGCAGGGGATTCAAAGTGCTCTCATCATTATGTCTCCAAGCTCTGGAATACCACCTCATCACAACTAAAATGACTTCTCTCCAGTTATTTAAATAACCTCTCAACCATTCCTGGTTTGCTCATGCTCCTCACCATAATGACACTTTTTCTCATCTTTAGCTCACACTGCTATCCCAATCTATCACTTCATGTTCACTTCCTAAGGGATGCCTGTACCATTTCTCCACATTAACACTTCAGTCTAACCACACACTCATCCATCCCATGTCTCTGATCTACCTTAACGTATCTAGTCTCATCATATTCCTCCTACCCTAACCTGTAATATATTTAGAAGCTATCTCCTATAATGGACTTTAACTACAATGCAAAATCAAAATGTTCTCTTCCCATTAACTGCTTTTCCCTATATATTTTAGATATGTGTAGGTAATTTCTTACATCAAACTCCATTTTTCATTTTGTACATATCTAGCAAGTTACTTTCTAACCCATGTGATGTCATGTTGGACAACCCATCTGTCTGCTTGTCATACATATTTTTGTTGCAGCCTTTATTAAACAAGCCAGTTCCATCTTAGTAAGGATATGAAATGCAAAGTTAACCACAAAATAATTGCAACTTTTTCTCTTAGCTTTTGCGGGGGGAGCCCACCTGCACCCCCCACACTCCCCCGCTACTTCAGTATACCCAATCAGAGATCACACTACAATGAGGAAGAGGGTACACAAAGACTAACCGACTCCTGTCTTTCTTTATAAATATGTATGTAACAATGCATGCAGATTTAGTGGTTTCTTAAGTGTTGCTTGCCACAGTGCATGATCTACGAAGCGTGTTAAAAGTAAATTAAGCAGTGCTGTTCAAGGTGCTTACTGTATACATTTCCTCGCTTTAATTCATGATTGGCTTCTCACCCTTGATTTCTCATTCCCCTATCCTGTTAGCATCAGTTGCTATATTTCAAATAAAACAGCATTCCTGTGCTGTCATTGCACCAACAGAACACATGCATCAGTGTTCATTTTGCCGCAGGAATGAATATTCAGCAGATTCAACAGTCTGCCAGGAGTTTTAGGCTTGGAGGCATGGTTAGGGTGTGATTTGCTACAGTGCATCCTGCGGGGTACATGCATCTCAACTTTTTTGTGCAAGAAGTCTGGTCAAAGCCCGACAAAAATGGGGGGACAAAGGCCAAAAAATAGGGACATATTTTAAATATTGCACTTATAAACTTAGAAAGTTGCTAGAGTAACATAGGTTCATAGGTTGGTACTAGGCTATTGGCCTTAGGGCCTATACAAGCCTAGCCATAACAATTCCCTGGCTATTTCTTCCCACAGTATTTACTTCCCTGGACCCCTGTCTAGCAAGGCGACTGACGTGATCCCAGGGTGTATTTCCTATCTCCCATCCAATCAACAAGGTTCCTTTTGAAGAAAGCCAAAGAGGCGCTCTGCTTGACATGTTTGGGCCATCTATTCCAGAGTCTGGGGAGTCTCTGGGTCAGGAACCTCTCTCTCCAGCATGTTTTGTTCATTGTGATGACAAGGTTTAGATCCCTGGAGCGTGTGTCTCTGCGGGACTGGGATTTCTTTAAGTGTAGCATGTCTAACAGCTCTGGGTTTGACATGGACTTGTATGTTAAGCAGAAATCACCTAGGAGTAGATGATATGTGACAGAGTATAGGTGGAGTTTTTTTAGATGGTCAGCATACGGCATCTGCTTTAGGCCTGTGATTCTTTTAGTGGGGTATTTCTGCAGCCTTTCCAGTTGTTGCAGATGTCTCGAGAGGTACATACCAAATGGGGCATTGTATTCTATAATGGGTCTAATGAGGGATGAGTACAGTGGGACAATGACCTCCTTTTTTCTGGATGAAAAGCCCTTAGTGATGAGGTGTGCCACATAGAAAGATTTCCTGACTGTTGTGGTGATGTGGTTATCGAAGCTGAGACCACTGTCCACCTGTGTCCCCAAGTCTCTTATAACACTTTCAGTGTTTAGTGTACTGCCACCTATGTGGTAATTCACTGGCACATGTTTTTTCCCAAAGGGGATAACTACACATTTCTTAGCATGGAGCTTGATCCCATGGCTCTGGCACCAAGCATCTGTTTCTGTAAGGCCCTTTTGTAGAATATCCATATAATTTGAGGGTTTAATAATGGCTCCCAGTTTGCAGTCATCTGCGAACTTTGTTAGCCCGAGTCCCTTAGTGTTGGCCTGTACTTCAGAGAAGTAGATGCCAAACAAGAGCAGTCCCAGGACTGAACCCTGAGGTACTCCACTTGTCACTTGTCTGGAGCTGGATTTGGAGTCAGCTACTTTTACAGTGTGGGTTTTGTCAGCAAGCCATTGAGTGACGTAGGGATTAATGCCCAGCTTAGTAAATTTATCTATGATTTCAGAGTGGGGGATGGTGTTGAAGGCCTTGGCGAGGTCCAGATAGGCTGTGTGGACCACCATACCCTTGTCTAGGTTTGTTTTAACATAGATCATCCCATTGATTTACCAGAAAACCACAAATTTTATGAGGAACAGACCAAAAATATGAGCTAAAAATCTGGACAGTTGAGAGATATGATGGGTACTGTTCTAATACAAGACCACAGAAAGTGGTGAATGTGTGTATGTTTATTATTATGTCTGCATGTGAGTGATTGCGTGTATGAAAGCAGCAGTGTATGTGTGTGAGAGAGAGAGAGAGATTGAGAGAGACTGAGAGCGATCATGTGTGAATGAATGCATGTATGAAAGCAAAGTGACTGTGTGTGTGTGAGAGAGACCTGGAGAGAGTAACCAATCTCGTGTGAGTGAGTGCACATATGAAAGCAGAGAAGACTGTGTGTTCGTGAGAGAGAGTGAGAGCGATGAGTGAATGCGTGCGTGAAAGCAGAAGTGACTTGTATATGAGAATGGCTGTCTTTAAAATTGTTTTACTTCTTTCTTTAAGTACTATATTATTTTTTAATATATTTTTGATGTAAAATGCTTCCTACAACACCATTAACATATACTGTAGAAATGACCTCTCAAGTGTACCTCATTACGAGGAACGTACCTCATTTGAGGTCTTAAAAAGTTCATGTTCCTTGAAGTTCCTCAAAGTTCCACATTGAAAGAGTCGGTCACACATTGTGTTAATTTTTTTTTAAGTGAAATCCATGGTAAATTAATCGTATTAATCCATTAAAAGATCTTCTTTATTAGTAAACCAGCAAATTTTAACCATCCTATGGTTTCCTAGTTGAAGTTGTTAGTAAGCCATTAGTATGTGTTCCACATTTTGCCCATTTGTTCCCCATTATGAAGGCGAGTGTTTCTCATTTTGGAGATGGAAGGCTGAGAGCTATGTGTAGAATGTTTGAATCATTAGGCGGAGGAACTATTTTACATCAAAAATCTACAAAAAAATAATACCGAACTTAAAAAAAATAAGTAAGTAAGACAATGACTTTACAGAGAGCATTCTCTAAGCACAATAATGCCCTCCAGGGTGTGTGTTAATGTGTAATTAACGCCCTTTCAGGCGTGCAAAGATCTGGCACTACAACACCTCTGGCCGGGCGTTAATCACAGATTCACATACACTGTCGGGCATTATTGCTTTATATAAACTTTACATTTTGGAGGGGGCGTGTTCTAAGCGGAATGCGCGTGACTAAGTTAGGGCAACCGCATGCGTGGGTATGTAAGGAAAAGAAAGGCTGCTGCTGAAAAGATACACATGCTTGACGCAAACAGTAAACGACTTTTGTTTATGATCGTTATAACAACATGCTACTTTCGTAGTATTTGGGTAACAGTTGCCTACATCCAATGCATATGTTTTATGTGCCGTAAGGTGACGGACACAGCAATGTTCAAAGTCCCACCAATACGCAATTAATATAAACAGATACACCGAATACAGTCTTAATAATTAAATCCAAAGCTTTGCAGTTTACCTCTGTCAAGACCAATGTCTTTCAATTAAGCAAACTCCTGTTAATGTAGTCACCAACTTTTTACAAGTTTCCCCACTCGGTTATGACTCTGAGTAGAAGCTTCCCCGTCTCCCTAGTAACCAGACACAATGAGCCACGTGGGCAAGACTTGGCGAATCACAGGAGTTTGTACTCGTAAAGAAGAAACCAGAAGGCGAGAAGGAATTGGTAGGTTGAAAAGGCTGAAGACGTAGTATACGCAAAATGTTGTTTCTCGGACAATTTGCGAGCGAGGATATGGGATTTTTACTGCTGAATCGCTACATGTTGCGGTAGCGTTGTCCCCTCACAGTAAGACGTTTTCATGTTCGATTGTCAGGTAGAGCGTCTTCTGTGTGGAGACATGCGTGAATGGGCGTACCTTCGTTGAAGGTTGTGTGTCAGGGCCGGCAACTCGGAACGTAAAAATCTACTGCCAATCATTAGCGGACCGGACCGGAGTTCCGCTTTGGCGACTCCTAACCGGGTAAACTTGAAAGACGCAACAACAACTGCTGGGTTTCTACCTACTGCAAAATTGTGTTAGCCCAACAAAATGGTTGCTATAATGTGAAAAATGTACAAACAACGTTAGCTTAAAAACTCACAGTATGGTTTAACGCATAGCTCTCAACCTTCCATCTCCAAAATGAGGAACACTAGCCCTCATAATGTGTAACAAATGGGCAAAATGTGGAACACATACTAATGGCTTACTACCAGTTTCAACTAGGAAGACCATAGGATGGTTAAAATATGCTGGTTTTACTTATAAAGAAGCTCTTTTAATGAATTAATATTATTAATTTCTATTTACCATGGATTTCACTTAATAAATTCCTAACATGAAATATGTGACAGAGTCTTTCAATGTGGAACTTCCAGGAACTTTGAGGAACATGAACTTTTTAAGATCCCAAATGAGGTACGTTCCTCGTAATGAGGTACACTTGAGAGGTATGGTTTAACGGAGTAATTTTAAAAGTTCTGTTGCTGAATGAATATGATTCCGAGATAAATACCTTAAATGTATGTTTAAAAATTCTTGAAAATGGAAGAGCCGCAGACCCTTTCATTGTGGAACAGTGTGGAACTGCAATTTTAAATCTCTGAATGATCAGACTTTCCACTACCCGGATTTTCGCCTCTTATTTTCAGTCCATTCTTCATAAAATTTGTGGTTTGGCAAATCATTGAAAACTGAAGGCACTAAATGATGACAGACATTTGAGTTTCAGATTTCATGCCCTTCAGAAAATGCACGCTAACAGAAAATCTATTATTTTAACACGTTTCTAATGTTGTAAGGGCAATGTTTAACATCTGTATTTATTTTTTGTGCCCTTGGCCCCTAATTATTTTTGGTTTAATGCAAATAAGTTGAGAGAGGGATATGTTGCAGTCGGCCTACATTCTTAATGAGACACACTCCAGAGCTGTAGCCCCAATAACATACATTGATGTTTATAGCATTTGTTGTAAATTCCGTAGCCAAAATACAAATTAAAAATATTAAATAACATGCATATCCATGTTACTTTAGTGAACTTTAGGCATTTCATTAAAAACAAGGCTAGAAAAGGAGACTTCGGCCTAGGACCAGATAACTATCTTGCTCCCCTGGCCTTGCCTCCAGTCTAGTACTGGCCCAGCCTACTCTGCCTTGACATCTGTTACACCCAATACATTATGCTAACCCAGATCTACAGGAGGTAATTGTTGCTGAATGCTGAGATCTGTGTAAATAAGGGGGGGGAACTTAGGGTCCCCACAAGGGGGGGGGTGCTTATGGGAACAAAGTACCTTCTACAAACAAAGAAACACACTCCCCGTAAAGTTTTAACAGGTAGTGGAGTACCCAAAATGAATTTTGCAAGTTTTCATCATACATCTCAAATGCCCCTGATTTTGCAGAACATTCCTGATTTTTGCTTATCTTTTTAATGTATTTCTTGTAATTTTTTTTTTTTACTTTTTTTTGGTGCCTCCCTGCGTGCTGATCACTAGCTCCCCAAAACTGATTGACTTTTTCATTACTCAAGCGGTGAGATCTGTTAGCCCATTTGTTCCCCTCGAGGCAACACCTGGCTGTGAAGCCATCATCCTGGAAGCTTTTAAGGGAGTTTTTAGTATGCTGCCTAACCCCTCACTGGTAGTGAGGTGGTCTCCACATCACCATGGAGGAACCGCTTACTCCCCTGATACAGAGGCATGCCTTCTCCCAGATGCCTTCACAAGGGCTACAGCACTAATTTGGGTGGGTCCGCCCATGACCCCCAAGCCTGTATACAGAGAGGAGCAGCCTAAACCTCTCCCCTGAAGTGCCAGGTCACAACAGGAGGAAGAACCACCACAGCCCTTTCTCCGTGGTGAGAACATCCGTGTGAGTCACGCCTCTCTTGTCCACCCCTTTCCACTTCCCAAGCCACTAACTGATCTCAGGTCTTTTGGGTCACAGAGCTCTTTATCCCTCTGTGTAAGAAAGATGGGGTACACATGCGCTCATAACATTTTTAATTTTCTGATAAATCCCACTGAGGATTGCAGTCAGTCAGTAATGCCAAACATTAGAAATTCACAGTTATTGTTCAGAAGATGCATGTTGATGCAAAACTTGTATTAACTCGTTAAATGAATTAGAATAATATTTAAAATTGTCCCTGAGTTTGGGCTTTTGTCTCATTATTTTTTGCTTTGTCCCTGATTATTGAGTAAAGAAGTTATGATTTATGTCACCTTGTCAAACAATGATGTTTGTTCAACTGTGCCAAACACCTTTGCGAAATTGAAGTAAAGAGCTTTATTAACTCTTTCCTACATTTCTCAATGTACAAATTCTAGATGTCTGTTAATTAATTATCTGGAATGCGAGATTGCTGATATTGCTTGAAGGACCAATCAACACTTGTGTCAATCATGCCCCTAACTAGATCAAAAGAGGTCATTGTGCCCCTCTACTCATCACTGATCAGACCCATCTTAGCATGCAACACCCCATTTGGGATGTACCTTACAAGACACCTGCAACAGCTGGAAAGACCACAGAAGTACCTCACCAAGAGGATCAATGGCCTCAAACAGATACCCTATGCAGCTCGACTGAAGAAACTCCAGTTGTACTCGGTTGCATACCGCCTACTTAGAGGTGATCTCTGCCTGACATACAAGGCCATGTCCAACCCAGAATTGATGGACATGCTTCACCTAAAGAAAACCTTATCCCCTCGAGCCACACACTCTAGGGATCTAAACCTCACCACAACAATAAATAGGACATGCTGGAGGGATAGATTCCTGTTCCAGAGACTTCCCCTGCTTTGGAACAAGATCCCAATCTACATTAGGCAGAGCTCCACACTCTTCAAAAGAAACCTTGATGAGTGGATGGGAAACAGAAAGTTTACCTCGGGGATCACTTCAGTGGCTCTGCTGGACAGAGACACAGGGAACTAATCTAAGGGGGTGGCGAAAGCCAACACATTCTGGCTAGGCTTATAAATGCCTTCGGGCAGATAGCCTAGTACCCACCTATGAACCTTGGAGCTGGAGTAGTCACGCCCTTTATCCTGTCATTGCTATGGTTACATGGGGCCAAAAAAAACACTAATCTTCAGACTAGGCAAAGAGCTATTATGTATCAACATAACAGCTCTATGTTAGACTGTCAAACACCTTTGCTAAACTGTAGCAAACAACCTTACAAGTTCCTCAGTGCAGTTCCTAATGCACAAATATTGAATGACTGACTTAAGCAACCACAATTGTCCAATGCTGCTTGCAGAGACCCGAAACTGGCTGGTACCTAAATTACAGAGCAGATCAGGCTTTTGCCAATGGCCCTCCAACCTGTCCTTCTCATACCACTGAACCCAGATCTGTCAGGCAAGACCTCTGCTGTGTGAGGCCGCACTGCTCTTCATTTGCTAGGCTGGTGTCTTCCAATCTGAACATCCTATACCTCAGATATATTTCATAACTTTCTCAAGAAAGGAAGTGGAACAAAGTAGCCTATAAAACAACCAAGTTATGCCATGCCGCTCCATTGTCATGGCAGCACTGAAGCTACATTTCAGTCCACATGCACCTCATGTGTGACAAAAAAGGTTATAATAATATTATATGTAATATTACAAAAGGTTATAATGAAGCTATAAGTTTATAAGCTATACTGTTGCTAAATTCTCTCCAAGCATTTTTGATCTGTTTTTCACCATGGGGTGATAGTTAATCTAGTCCTGTCTTGCTACTTTCCTTCCTGCTGAGCCTTTACCTCCTCCATTTTCAATATGCCATCAGCCCAATCCCCCATTAATGCCAATCTCTATTTTGGCACTCTTGTTTTTTCATCCTTTTGTGAAAAGAAAGTTGAAAAATCTATGCATAACAGCTCTTCCTGTTCACTCTCTTATCTGCATGAGTCTTCCTGTGATATGCAATGAATACCGATAACATTTTATGTCCTCCTGCATCGCCTGCCACTAAATCTATTCTTGCTCAAAACTTCTGTTTTTCCTTTTTCCACAGTTCTAGCTGATTTCTTGTAAATCTTTCAGTGTTTACTTTTGCTTTCTTGCAACATACTCTTCTTTTTTTTAAACTCCTTTTTACTGTGATGTTCAACTAAGCTGGTTTCCCACTACAAACAAATTTCCTTCTCACACACTCGCACAATGGTTTCCCTGAATGGTTATCTTTAGTACATGCCAGTATGTAGATCCTGAACACTGATTATTCCATGCCATCCATCTATCTATATATTATTCTTTACCTTCTTGTCAAACAAACCACAATGCACATCTGTAAAGTCTTACACCTGTGTTCATTTTTGACTACTTCACAGTCAAGTGATCATAAACCCTACACTCTGCATGCTCCTTTTTTCCCTACTGGTTCTGTGACATGTTCACCACTAAGCATTTCCTCATGAAAATGTGAACCTCCATGTTGCATAAAGACAAAGCACATTGGTTGCGTCACAATTATTTGCTAAGCTCTCATGATCATATATATATATATATATATATATATATATATATATATATATATATATATATATATACTAACTCCAATATCGTACAACAGACAACAGTGCAACCATTCTTTGATCTCACTCACACATTGTGCCATAATTCTAGTACCCTGCTGGTCAACTAAAATATCTTAATGATTTTGTTATCGACCGAATGGGTAATCGAGTATGCTGAGCTGTTCATGAGCTGCTTCCTAGAGGTCAGGGTGCAGTGTTTGATTCATTCCTCTACAATTTACCTAATCTGTGACTCTTAGCATCTCAGTGCTCCCTGGTTACATTAAAAAGGGATATTTGTACCCTGTAGGTTTATCTGACCAATAACCGAATAAGTTAAATACACTGATATGTGTATATATATATATATATATATATATATATATATATATATATATGAATATGAAAATCAGCTGAGATCATCAGTCTAAAATAATGCAGTTTAGCAGTTTATTATATGCAAATGAAAATAAGACTGGTTCTTCCAGGAATTCAAAGTCTTATCGTTTAATTAAATGCACAGAAGGTACCTTTAACTCAGACTTATACTGCTGGGAAATAATCTTCTATTTGGATTCATGGGTAGGAACAATTTCCATCTTCTTCTCCAAGATGTTCCGTCGTGGTGGTTGAGTCTCTCTCTGTCCCAGAGCTGCTGCAAAAAAACCCCATAACCTTTCTGCAAAGGGAAGTGCCCTCTTACCTGGCTTCTCTCCCACTGTTTTTATATTACATTCGTAAGTTCATTAAACAAGCCTGTTATTCCTAATACAGCCAAGATAGGTTTCTGTTCTTAAAGAAGTATCTACACATTAACAGAAGCACTTTGTCAGATTTTCTGTATATTTATAAACACTAATTATTGTTATTTGTATATTGTACATTGCTTTGTTACATTGTGATGCAGCACAGTCTGGCCCTGTAGATGATCATTGTTTGATCAATGTTCTACCCTGGTAAATAAATTTAAATAAATAAAATACTTCCTTTAAAGACGCATTCCTTTCTTCTTCACACTGCAGTAAACATTATTTACACAAAGTTTTGCACATTTTTGAGTCATTTGTATTTTTCTGTTGGTGAGAACCACCAATGTGTGGTAGAGCTGTCCTCTCCTAGATGTAAACCATCACTTACATACCTGTTGGATGGTCATTTTGCCCTAGGCAGGCCATCTGTATTGTGGTGGATCAGACCTGGCTTGTGTTGGACATTGGACTTAAATGGCTGCAGAAATAAAGCCCACCTACAGAGCTTTGTGTTCCAATCTTGTTCTTGATGTAACTGATGTAACTGTAAAGGGGGTCATGGTCCATCACTAGAGTGAATTATCTCCCTAGCAAATAGTACCTCAGGAAATGGTAATTCTCTATTATCCCACTAAATATCTAAGTACCTGGAATTCCATGCCTCAGACAATACTAAATTCTAGTAACACATCCATATTTAAACTACTGCTTAAAGAACACCTAATCAAAAACTGGCTTTGCTCCTGCACTAATCTAGGCTAATCATTCTATCCGTCCTTGTTCTTACAACCAAAATATCTTTTCCCTTACTAAATTCTGACCTCCAAACTAGTTCTTCTCTCATGGAATTCCAGTTTCTGTCTACCTATCTCAAGTTCACTACTGCTCCTATGTTTATCTACTTATCTCAAGCTTACTATAGTTTCATTGTATTCCCTCCTTCTTATACTTCACCACAATATTGCATTAGCTATCATTGCTTAAAGTAACACTAGCATAGCAACAATCAGCCAGATTCTTGTACATATGCCATACATGTATCTCATAAGTATTTACCACCAATACCATTATATCAATCTATTGATCAGTCATTTCTCTGTGATGGCAGAAGCTATTTCATGCTATTTTATTTATCTTTCTTTTTTGTCCACGTTATATTAGTCTCTCAATTTCTATGTATAAACTATTTACTACCTATATTTACCAAAGTTATGTATTCTTGATTATCGATTTCTTGTATTTTTTGCAATGTTTTTTTGTAATGGAGCTTTTTTCCCTGGGCCTCCACTGAAAAAGGGCCACTGGCCCAGTCAGATATTCCCCAATAAACAAATGTAAAATAAATAAATAAAAGTTACAGAAAACTTCCCCTTTTCTTGTCTATTAAATAACCCTACTCTCCCTCTTATATTTTACCCCTATTCTGACTTACGATAGCTCCTTCCTTCCCCTAACCTGATATTCCCCTACAGGGGACTTTGTTGCATCAAACTGACTGCCCACTAGGTGGCGATCCTCTACCATCTTGCTGTCTCTACTACTTTTCCCACTCTTTACCTTATCTCACCTACATAGTTCCTAGACATCTCTTCTACTGCTCTCTCCCTCACTATTCTCCCAGGATTACCTATCCACTTTTCCACTCTACAAATACCCATCTCTATCCCTCATAAAGCCTCTGACCTTCTTCTACTGTCATTCTTCTATATATCTACCTACAACTCTACTTTGCTGTTAGTCTTTTAACTTACTACACATCGCTGCAAGCTTACATTCTGGCTCTCACACTCTACTGATTGTTTTCCTCTCATTCTCCTTCCTTTGGCTCTTCCCGCTCTGTTTACCCTGTGGGCTCACTCCACTCCCCTAACCTGCCCACAAATTACACCCGCCCCCAGCACCTCTGCTTTTATTCCTCACATACCCCTCCCACCTATACCAATTAACTAATCATAGTCCTCTCCTTATTACCCCTCCCACTCCACTATACTTCACTCCTCACTACACTTAGTCTCCTTATCTCCCTCTGTAAATAATTATAAGCCCATCTACTTCCTTAGCTCTTCACCTCAATTAGCCTGTTCACTTCCACTACATTTCTCTCTTCAATACCTGGCCACACAATTCAAACAAACAACCAGCCCACTCCACTACCCATGCCAGCAGAATACTACAACTACATCAGATCATCTATTTACCTTCGATCCAGTACCCATATCCTTTATAACATCTCTTCTTAAAAAACTAAAACCCACTAAGCTAGCAGCTGACCTTCTCCCAGCTGAGTTTCTGCAAAAAGCAGCTGAGGCCATTTCCTATCCCGTCTCCATAATCATAAACCGTACCTTGTCAGAAGCCTTCATCCCCTCCATATGGAAAATGTCCCACATTATTCCTCTCCATAAAGGTGGTAGCTCACTAGAGCTAACCAACTACAGACCTATAGCTATACTCTCACCCCTGGCCAAAATTATGGAAAAGTATGTCCACAAACAACTGATGGAACACCTCACCAAAAATAAAATTCTAGCTAACTCCCAACATGGCTTCAGGCCAAATCACAGTACCACATCAGCCCTACTATCCTTTTCTAATACCATCAATAACTTCAGAAACAATAATAAACTATCATCTGCTCTTTTCTTAGACCTCTCCAAGGCCTTTGATATGGTGAACCACATTCAACTCCTCCATACATTAAAAACTATCACTCAGCAATTCCACGCTGAAATGGTTCCAATCCTACCTGTCCAATAGGCAACAGGCTGTTCTATGGCAGGACAAATTATCTACATGCCTACCTGTTACACTTGGAGTTCCCCAAGGATCTATTCTTGGCCCTCTTCTCTTCACCATCTTTGTTAATGACCTGCCCACAATCACCCCCATGCCACATGCATTCAATATGCAGATGATTCGACTATCATCAGCACTGCCTCCAACCTGGCAGACCTCACTGCTTCAACCCAAGACACCTTCAACCTAATAGAAAAATGGTTCTCAAGTCGACAACTAGTTCTCAACCCCAACAAAACAAAACTACTTACTTTCTCACCCACTAACAAGACTCTTCCCCACCTTCTCTATTACATCCTCCAATGGAATCACTATATCACCAGAAGCTCACACAAAGCTATTAGGTGTTACCATTGATAACTCCCTTAAATTTGACACCCATTTCAATCTTACCATCAAAACCGTCAATAAAAGCTTGGCTCTCTCTATAAAGTAAAACACTTTCTCACTCCTCACGCTAAAATTACAATTGCCAGCACACACCTACTATCAACTCTTTTCTATGCCTCCCCCTCTTTACAAACCTAAACAAGACAACCCTTAACAAACTTGCTTCTTGTTGCAATCACATAGCTAGATTTGCCACAAATTCCACCTTTAGAACGCACCACTGCACTAACTTGAAGCAACTAGGGTGGTTAGAGTTTTCCAGCCAACTCCATTTCAACCAACTCAAAACGGCTCACCAGATACTGTATCACCCAGAGAAAACACCAGCTGTGAAAAACATCATTCACCCCTATATTAACCTGCAATCTTTACGCTCCTCCAATAAGATCTTAGCTCAAACTACCAAAGCCAATAATTCTGCTGGGGATTCTCTATTCTCAAACTTTGTAGGTAAAATGTGGAACTCCCTACCGACCATGCTCACCTCAGAACCCTCACTCCTACAATTCAAAAAAAGCTTAAACCCCATCTCAATACTCTCTGGCAATGTCCCTGTTCCAAACCTGATTAACCACTATCATTTACCCTTCTCTTACCTCACTATCCTTAACGCTTTTAACAAGGCGCCTCGCCTTTGTAACTGACCTATGTTTTTTTTTTATATGCTGCTGTTGTTTTTTTTCCCAAGATGTGATGTATCTTTATATTGTATTTAGAACTCAACTATCTTCCTTTTTTGCATTAACAATGTTCATATGTCTGTTATGTACTTGGAGCTTTTCTCCCCGGGCCTCCGCTGAAAATGGACATGTATCCAGTCGGACTCTCCCGGTTAACAAATGTAAAATAAATAAATAAATAAATGCCCCCATTCTGAACATGCCCTCCCAAATCCTTTATACTATCTGTGTCCCTTGCTTCCTTCTGGTACTACTAATTCCTCTTTATTATGCTACTTCTTACTCTTCCAAAACACCCCTATGCCTACCTTCTACTCAAACTATCCCTTGCACTCACCTGCAACCATTTCTATCCACTCACTTCCACAACATATCTTCCTCTCTTATTCCTCCTAACCTACTGTACCTATTCCATCCCAAACACTTCTCCACCACAACAAAAACTTTCACTCATAAACTACTGCTAGCCCCAAACAGCTTCCTTCTACACAAACCCAAAAGGCTAAAAGTTATTCCGTATATTGACCTAGCCTTATCTTGAGATATCCATCCCAACCCTGGCCCTTGCCTCATTACTAACAACCCCCCCACCCCCTACTTCTCCCACTGCACACAATCCTTTCCCCCCTCCCACTTCTTTTTCTTGCTTCCTCTCTTAACACCCTTAAGTTCTTCACTAGCAATGCCCAGTGCCTTAATAACAAAATACACCAAGTACAAACTTAGATTTACCACAACCAACCTGACATCTTAGCCATCTCTGAAACCTGGCTAAAACCCCATATTGCTGACTCTGAAATCTTACCTCCTGGTTTCCAAATCCACAGAAGTGACCGATTAAATAAAAAAGGTGGAGGCTCTGTGCTAATCTACTCTAACCTTCTTTCCATAATCCCTCTACAAATTCCAACTTCACAATTCAAAAATTCTGAACTAACAGCTAGTCTCCTACGACTAAATAAACATAAGAATATCTGCATTTTCTCCCTATATATCTCCCCATGCGACAACATCTCTACCCTTGAAAATATTCTTTACTGAGCCTCAACTGAAATAAAATTTGAAACCTACATTCTAGGCGATGTTAATATTGATTGGAATAAAATCAACTCGCCTTCCCCATTCATTAACCTCTACAACTTCACCCAAGTAATCCACTCAACCTCTCGTCCTAACAAAAACCACCCCCCAGGATCCATCATTGACTGGATCCTAGTCTCCCATCCAAACAAAATAATTCTCTCCGGCACTATCCCAGACACCTTTAGTGACCATCTCCCCGCTTTCATACATCGCTCAGCTAACTCTACCCAATATCAACACCATTACATCCACACTCGTAATCTCAGCAACTTCAACCCCACAAGTTTCTCAAACATTTTTAAACATATTAACTGGCAAATCCTAAATACTCTTCCTCTTGACAATGCTGTAGAACATTTTAACTCTATCTTCCTAAATACTTTTAACTCCCAAGCCCCACCAAGAAACAAATGAGTCAAAGCTAATTCTGCTCCTTGGCTAGCCAAAAAACAAAACAAATCATGCATCGCAGGGACAAATCCTGGAAGCTCTACCAGAAAAATAAAATGTCTTCTATCTTGCTTCAATACACCCAACTCCGCAACTAAGTAAAAAAACTAATCACCCTTGGACAAAAAAACGACTACAATAAACTTCAGTCCAACAATAACAAGAACCCAAAACAATTCTGGAAATCAGTTAATTCTCTACTCCATCCAGGGTCCAATAGTAATCCCTGCCCTGGCCCTAGTATAACTGACACGGAACTAAGCTCTCACTTTAACACATTCTTTACAGAATCCATAGATAAGCTAACCAAATCTTTTCCAAACAATAATCCATCCAACTCTCTTTCCTCTACACCTAACAACCCTTATAACTGTCCTCTTAATTTCCAGCTCAAACCTATTTCAACCACTTTTATAAAAAGGCTCTTATCCAAACTAAAGCCATGCTCTAATGCCCTTGACAATATACCCTCCTCCTTCCTCAAATGTGCTGCTGAAGGTATTGCTCTCCCTATCAGCATCCTAATTAACAGATCTTTAAAAGAGTCATATGTACCCAAACTTTGGCTTTCAGCCTGCATTCTACCACTTCACAAAGGAGGCAAAAACAGCAATATCTCCAACTTCTGCCCAATTACCCTACTCTCGCCAATATCAAAAATTCTAGAAA
Organism: Protopterus annectens; assembly: GCF_019279795.1. Lineage (NCBI taxonomy): Eukaryota > Metazoa > Chordata > Ceratodontiformes > Protopteridae > Protopterus > Protopterus annectens. The sequence goes on from NC_056744.1 coordinate 1,589,485,176, forward strand.
AATGTGTCCACCACCAACTCATGCCTTTCTTAACTCAGAACCACCTCCTAACACCCACCCAACACGGCTTCTGCCCTGGCCACAGCACCATTACTGCCTTACTATCCTTCTTAGAAACAGTCAATCGAGCCCGGGATTCTGGACTACTAGTATCCACAGTGCTGCTAGATCTTTCTAAAGCTTTTGACACCATCTCCCACAAGCACCTTCTCTTTCATCTCACCAACCTTCATCTCTCCCCTGATACTCTATCCTGGTTCTCCAGTTACCTATCAGACAGATCTCAAGCTGTCAGATGGAAGAACTCTACCTCCTCCTTCTTGCCAACACCCACCGGCGTTCCCTAAGGGTCCATCCTCAGACCCATGCTCTTCAACATCTTCATAAATAACCTTCACACTGTCATCCCTGACACAACAGTTATCCAATACGTAGATGACTCTACCTTAGTCTGTGCCACCTCTAACCTTCCTGAACTACTACTAAAACCCAAATAGCTTTTTCCACCTGGATGCACCAAAACCATCTCTCTCTCAACTCTAATAAATCTAAAATACTTCTTTTCCCACCCAGGGCTTTCTCTTTTGACAAAAATGCTTTCAAAGTCCTAAGCCAAACCAAGACTGCTATATAAGTGGTCCCTTCTGCAAAACTCCTTGGCATTACCATAGACGATAGACGAACACCTTAAATTTGATATCCACATACAACAAAACATAAAGAAAACCCACCAAAAGCTAAGTATGCTCTATAGGAGTAACTGCTTTCTCTCCAACTCCTCTAGGCATACCTTAGCAACTACCTACCTTCTACCTTCTTTACTATATGGAGCCCCTCTTCTAACTAACCTGTCTTCTTCCAACACCTCTAAACTCAAAATTTGCTATTAATAAGATCTCTAAATTTGCAACTAAATCCAAAACCTCTACTCACCACTGCCTTACCCTACAATCTTTGAACTGGCTAGAACCCTCTAACCACCTAGATTATCTCCAACTAACCACCGCTCACAAATTAATATTCTACCCAGATAAATGCCCAGCCTTAACAAATATCCTTCCCCCATACATCCCAAATAGATCTCTGAGATCTGAACACCAAAATTTAATTTCTATCCATAAACCCAAACGTCCTGCAGGCCAGCTCCTTCTCTCTTTCTCTCTAGGCAAGAAATGGAACTCTCTCCCTCCTTCACTTGGGACTATACCTAACTCAGAATCCTTCAAGACCCAACTTTTCTCTTACCTGTCTTCTAAATGTAAATGTTCCTGCTTTCACCCTACATAAATTCAAGGGAATTTCCCCATTGAGCCCTCTATACTCCTTGCTCCATTCTACCCTATAACTATTATTTTTTATTCTCCTAAAACAGACTTAAGCTAACTTTCTTGGATTAAGTAATTTCTCTCTCTTGACTCCAAGTATGTAAATATTGTAAATATCAAGTAACCTCAGATCCTTATATTACAGACAGTTGAAACTTGCTGCTCTGAATGGAAATACCTGTAAACTGTGTTATCTTTTGTCTTTAATTGTGTTTATGATGTACATTTTATGCATTTGCTTTTCCTGACTGTATGAATTTATACATGTATTTTTACCTTTAACATTATGTAACCTTTATTGTATTCGTATTGCTTATGGAGCATTTCTCCCCGGGCCTCCAGTGAAAATGGGGACGTTCTGGCCCAGTGGACTTCCCCTGTAATCAAACTGAAAATAAAATATAAATAAATAAAATAAATAAGAAAGTACAGTTGTGTACACTTACCATAAATGTAGATGTTCAAGTGTATTCACCGTTGCAGTCATTACATTTGGGTTATCTGCTTGCAGGTTGCCCTCAGTCGGCCTGATTAACAAAGCCTTGGGTTTTGCAATGGTTGCTGTCCCTTCTTCCATGACGTCAGGTCGTCAGGGGTATAAAACATGCAGCCGACGCCATTACATCAGTTTTTCTTGCCCCAGATGTCAGGTACCCCCCTAATAAGAAGAAATTAAACATAAAAGCACAAAGATATATCTCCAGCAAAAAAGCAAATACACCAAAAAGGCTTTTAAACATAGTAAAGGAAAGTAGAGGTATAGCCAAAAGAAGTTAGGGGGCTGGAGGGAGGGTAACCAGGACTGCAACAGTGAATACACTCAAACATGTACATTTACGGTAAGTGTACACAATTGCACTATGTTCTTCGTGTTTCACTGTTGCAGTCATTACATTTGCATCGATTCCCAAAGCTATGGTTGGGAGGAGGAGTTTAAATAGCATTAGGGCCAGCTATAAGGCCCTGCAAGACTGCAGTGGCAAAGCCAGCTCTGGATTTAGAGAAAATTGGCAAATGATAATGTTTGGTGAAAGTATGTACAGAACTCCAGGTAGCAGCTTTTAGGATGACCCTGGTAGGGATGCCTCTGAGAAAGGCTGTAGAGGTAGATGCAGCCCTGGTGGAGTGAAGTCTGATTCCCTGGGGGATAGGTTTTGCATGGTGCTTATAGCAGAAATGAATAAAATGGCTTATCCATTTAGAAATGGTTGGCTTTGAAATAGCCTTCCCCTCTGCCCCTGCAGCAAATGCTACCAGCAGTTCAGATTTCCTTTGAGATTTAGTCCTGTCCACGTAGAATCTAAGTTGTCTGTGCACATCTAAGGAATGTAGTATCCGTTCCCCTTCATTCTGTGGATTGGGAAAGAAGGTTGGCAAATGAGTGGACTGATTAAGAGCCACACTGGGTACCACCTTGGGCATGAAGGATGGATTGATTCTGAGGGACACCCTGTCCACATGAAAGATGATGAAAGGCTCCACTGCCATAAGGACCTGTAATTCAGATACCCTTCTAGCTGAAGTGATTGTTAAAAGGAAAGCTATTTTCCGAGAAAGAAATTTCAAGTCTGCAGTAGCAGCTGGCTCGAAAGGAGGTAGAGAGAGTTTCTCCAAGACAAAGTTAAGGTCTCAGGCTGGGGTTGGAGCTCTCCTGGGTGGTCTCAAATTTTTGGCCCCTCTGAGGAACTGCTTGAGCAGTGGATGAGAGAGGAGGGGAGGTTCTGTGTTATAATGAGCTGAAATGGCTGAGGAGTAGATTTTAATGGAGGAAAAAGACAGCCCTTGTGAAGCATCCCAGTTAAGCATTGTAAAATCTGAGGCAAATTGGGTGCTGCTGTGCTCATCCCTTGAGATTGGTTCCAGGTACAGAATCTTTTCCATTTTTCGGCATAAGATTTTCTAGTACTAGGCCTCCTTGCCTGTAAGATGATATCCATCACAGGTTTGCTGAGGGATGGTAAAGGAGAGATTAAGTAATTAGCCAGGCTGCAATGTTCAGTGTTGGAAGCTGAGGGTGCAGAATCGGGTTCTCCTGCTGATACAGCAGGGAAGGAGTCTGTGGCAGGTGCCATGGAGATAACCGTGACACACTGCGCCGGAGGGGGTACCAGTGTTGGCACAGCCAGTCTGGAGCAATCAAAATCATCCTTGGTTTGTCCTGTTTAATTTTTTTAGTAGTACTTTGGAGAGCAGAGACAGAGGGGGAGAAGGCATAGACTGATAGGTTTTTCCAGCTGAAGGACAGAGCATCTGCTTTCCAGGCTTGTTTGTAGGGAGTCCTTGTGCAAAATTTGTCCAATTGGTAGTTCTGGGGAGAGGAAAACAGGTCTATATCTGGGCTCCCCCATTTGCTTGTCAACATGTTGAAAATCCTTGGTTCCAGTTTCCTCTCGTGTGGGTCCATGAGTTTTCTGCTTAGTCCGTCTGCCAGTGTATTTAATTTTCCTGGCAGGAATTGAGCTTGTAGGTGCACTTGGTAGCTCAAGGCTGTATTCCACAATGCCATGGCTAGTCTGCAGAGGGGGTAAGAATGTGTACCCCCCTGCTTGTTTATGTACCACATAACAGTGGTATTGTCCGTCTTTACCATTAGTTGTCCAGGAAGAATGTGGTCCTTGAATGCTGTCAGAGCATTCTGTACAGCTAACATTTCATTTTGATTGATATGCAGGTGCATTTGACTTTGGTTCCATTTGCCCTGAATGCACTTCCCTGCCAGGTGAGCCCCCCATGCATAGTCTGATGCATCTGTTGTTAGGGTTTGGGTGGCAGGGGATGGTGTGAAAGGTAGTCCCTTGTTTTGGTGGCAGGCCTATGCCCACCAAAGGAACTCTAGATGTAGGCAAGGTATGATAGGAATCATTGTTTCTAGGTCTTGAGAATGTTGACACCATTGGCTTTTTAGATACCACTGTAGTTTCCTCATATGCAGTCTTGCATATGGAATTAGAAGAATGCAGGAGGCCATGAACCCCAAGGCTTGCAGTATTTGTCTTGCAGATAGCAGGGTTTTTGTGACCACTTGTTTGAAGTAGGTTGTCAAATGAAGTTGCTTTTCTGGCGTGAGGTAAGCCATTTGGGAAGTTGTATTTAAGCTTGCTCCCAAGAATATAATTTGTTGGCAGGGTACCAGGTGTGATTTCTTTTCATTTATGGTGTACCCCAGGCAAGTCAGAACCCTTTTTACAAAGGCCAGATGATTCAAAAGTATGTCCTGGCTTTCTGCCTGAATTAGACAATCGTCCAGGTGTTTATTTGCCTGCAAAATGCAATAACTGGAGCTAGGCACTTTGTGAATACCCTGGGCACAGTAGATAAGCCAAAGGGCAGTGCAGAGAACTGATAGTGCGTATAGCCTGCTTTGAAGCATAGGTATCTTCTGCAAGATTCCCTGATTGGGATGTGCAGGTATGCTTCTTTTTAAATCTAGTGTTTCCAACCAGGCATCTTTGCCTAGCATAGGAAGTAATTGATGAAGGGTCAGCATCTTGAATTTTGGAATCTCCAAAAAGGTGTTTAGAGTAGACAGGTCCAGGATAGGGTGCCATGAATTGTCGTTTCTGGGTACCAGGAAAAGTCTCAAGTAGAAACCTTGTCCCTTTTCCTCTTCTGGTACCAGTTGAATAGCCCCCATGCTTAAGAGAGAAAGGGCTTGTTTTTGGGCCTCTGCCCACTGATTTGGGTGTAGGTCCAGCCACCCACTTGGTGTTGGCAACGTGTGGAAGTGAAATCTGTATCCCTGGGACACTATATTTAAAAGCCATTTGTCCTGGGTAATGAGTTCCCAATTCTTTGCATGAAGAGCAATCTTTCCCCCCAAAGGGGCAGTCAGTTGATAAGTGCTTGGAAGTTTTAAAAGGAAGTCATTGAGACAGTTTATCATAGGGGGGAGTGTTATTATTCCCAGACTTGGAGGTGGAGGCCCCCCACTGCTTAGTTTTGTGAGTCCCCCTGGGGTTTTTGCTGTGTCTGGGTCTGGCTTGAGAACACCTGAAAGGGGCTGGAAAGGACCAATTCTTAGAGGGCCAGTGCCTACTAAATATAGGAGGCTAAACTTGTAAAAAATCTTTAACAGTTTGCATAGATTTAGCTTTATCTTCCATCTGTTTAAGAACTTCCTCAGCCTTGTTGCCAAACAGGCGGTCCTGATTTAAAGGAGCATCCAACAGTTTAGCTTTCACATGATCAGGCAAAGATTGCTCTTTAAGCCAAGCATGTCTTCTGAGCACAGACTCAGTAACAGCAGCCCTGCAAGAGGCCTCTAATGAATCAAAGCCACATTGCAAATTATGCTTTCCAACTTGTTAGGCAGAATGTATTAAATCCTGTAATTCTTTATTTTCCACACAGTCAGGAATCAACATAATTTTCTGTTTAAGCAGTCCAATAACATGTTGCTGATATTTTAACATATGAAACTGGCAGTTTAAAGCCCTAATGGCCAAGGTTGCAGAAGTGTAAGCCCTCTTACCCCATCTATCCAGCGGCCTGGAATCTCTATTTGAAGGGGTAGGATTTTTAGCAGTAGAAGCCTTAATGCCCTTGGGCCCCTGTGAAATAGTCTCTGGATCTGCAATAGGATTTTTTAAAAGGAACTTGTGGAACTCAGGGACCCTGTAGTATCTGTCAGGTTTTCTGGGAGCAGGAGGCAGGGAATCAGGGGCAAAACTAGATTCTGAGAAAGCATCATCAACAATGTCTAGTACAGGAGGAATCACTTAAGGCCTATGCTGAGGTAGAGGAAGGAAATCCCTAAGCCTCTTTTTTGAGTCAGAAAAATCCTGGCTTTCCCAGTGGAAATGCTCCCTTAGAGTATGTAAGGTTTCCCCAAAAGAAAAATTCTCAGGAGGGGAAGCAGAGGGAATAGAGTCCTCTGCATCCGAATCCTCATAAGTGGGTAAGGACAAATCCAGATCATCAGAAAAAACAGAATCCTGATCAGAAGATTCATAATCAATCTCAGTCCTAGGCCTCTTGGGGGGGGGGGGGGGGTTGGCTACCCCTGATTACAGTTATTAGATCTTCAGCTATTCTTATCATTTGTTTTTTAGGCATAGAGGCCTGAGCATGTGGCCTAGGCGTTGTTTTTTTAGACATGGATCGAGATTTAGGCCTAAGTAATGAAGGAGGCATCGATTTAATATGAAAGTCAGTAGGCCTGAATACATCCTCAGAAGCCGGTGCCTGCACAGCGGCTCCGGACCCATCCAAGGTAGAGAATCTGTAGGTTCCATAGTTTAAGCATCTTTGCAGCATACCGGACTTCGAATGGGTCTCAGTAGAGGCCTGCGAATCAGAAATAGTGGGTATCAGGGGCTGCAAAAGCGCCTCACTGAGTACTAGCAAACTGGCAACTGGCTTAGGAGAAGCATCGTCGGCAGTTTTGGACCTCGGCAGCCTGTCTCTGTCTTTATATTTGCGTTTTTTTGGAATCCCGGTAGTCGGATGGCTAACCGATGACAGTTCTGGATAATTAAACTGAGAACCAAAACATTTAGAGGCAAAAATATACCGACGTCAGATAGTGCACTGATTAAATAAAGCACAAAACCGACAGCAAGGTACGTCGTGGTCAGGGCCTAGGCAAGGAATACAGTACGAATGAAAATCTTTATGAGGTATTTGCTTTCCACAAGTAATGCAATTATTAACTTTTAATGACATCGGTAAGGAGCAAGAAAAAGTTTCCCCAACGGGGTACTTAGCTTTAGTTGAAGACTTCGGTTCTGAAACTCGAAAACAAAAATTTCAGGAGTCGGCCAACCGACACTTGCGAACTGCTTCAGGCACCTCATGGCAAGAAAGACTGATGTAATGGCATCGGCTGCATGTTTTATACCCCTGATGACCTGACGTCATGGAAGAAGGGACAGCAACTGACGCAGGACCGAAGACTTTGTTAATCAGACCGACTGAGGGCAACTTGCAAGCAGATAACCCAAATGTAATGACTGCAACAGTGAAACACGAAGAACATCCTTACTGTTCTATCAGTTTTTGGACTAAGACTATGGGGATCTTTCATTCACTTTTGCACTTATCATTTACCCCCTAGAGGAAACATTTTTGCTTCTTCTTATACTGCCCTTCTTTGTGACTTTGGCTTTTAGAGGTTTTGTTAACCTTTTTTCTTGGAATAGTCACAACATGGCATTGAATTAAATTTATTCCATCAGGCAGTTCTAAAAACTGTTCCATGTTTTGTTACCTACAGTAAGTTCTTTTATTTCTTATTATGTCACTTGGACCACATATCATCTGCCTAAACTACAGGTGCAAAGATCAGTTTTATTTATTTATTAGACTCAGTAGTCTCTGCTGCTAAATTAATTACAGAAGTTCATTCCTCTTTCCATAGTTTTAGGAGGTATATCTGTTCTAGTCTTCTTGCACCTGTCTAACTGTAGTTTATCTGATTTATTTTCTGATATTTAGGCAAAACTGTCCCTGTTTTTCCAGTTTTAATTTCCCTGGTCCTCCTATTTCTATTATATACTGTACTCTACATACATTACCTCTAACTTTGCATGGCAGGACTACCCAGCCTCCTTGAAACTACAGTCTTATATCTTTCTGGTTGCTGAAATATTTAGACATGCTTTCTGCGTCAAAGTTTCTTGCTTCAGCTTTTTTGTTTACAGGTGCACAAAATATCTATTCTTTTACCACAGATTCCTTCTTCCCCAGAGAATGCTGTGTACGTATTCTGCATTTTATACTGCAAAGTGCTATTGTTGTCTCACTTGTGTGCAGAGTTTCTGGATAGTCTCACTAGCATCACCACATGTTCTACCTAAAGTGTTTTGATTCCAGGCATCTTCCTTACTCACGGTTTCTATTGTTGCCATTAAATTAGCTGCAGTGGGTTGTTCAGTATCTTCCCCATTAGAATTACTTTTATAATACTCACTGCTGTATCATTTTGAGGTTTGCTTGCATACTTTAAAACATGTTTCTTGATGACCATTAACAGTTTTAGTTTTGATGTAGTCATCATAAAATTTAATCTTAGCACTTTCTGGCTTCACCCCGCAAGTGCTGCTCTGTACAACTGATGCAAACATACTGTTTCTGTAAAAAAGTCTGTACCCTTCATGTCAACCTGCTTTCTTTAAATGTCCTGCTTTATCACATATACTGTATAGATTTCTGTGGCTTTCATACTACACTTCTTGTCACTTAGATTTTCAGGCGTGATCAACTGCATAACATAGGTTATTATTCATTTTGGATTGCTCATTTTTTTGATTCTCCACCCTGTCATTCTAATTCTCACTTGCTGGTCATGTTACTCTGACAATAAAAAAACTGTTTGCCTTTCCTATGTTTTGGTCTATTCAAGCCTGCTTAGGATCCTTTGATGTTCTCATACTGTAACTGGCTTACTTACTCTGTGCACAAAATCACTTTGTAACTCAAATTATACTTAAGAAGTTGAACATTTTATTCAGCTTCTTCTCCTACAATTTCAGCTATATTTTCCCTTTCTCTGGCCGAAGTGTCATCATCCTACTCTGCCTTCTTAAAATTTAACTGACTTAACTGATGCTCAGCTATTTCTGGAGTTTCCTCAAGCCTGCCATGAGGTGGAGGTTACTGTCTCCTCACTTACAAGTACAGGCACTGGAATCTCTGTCAGTCTTCTCAAAGAGGTAACTCATACAAGTATTCTTTAGTGTCTGCTGCTATATCTACTTTATCTAAATTTTCATGGATGTCTGCTGCTACTTTATCTAAATTTTCATATTTCCCTTTCTTTGTGAACTTGATGCATAGAACCCTCTTCCTTTTTCTCGGAGTTCATGTACGTTGGCTAAACCACAATATTATTAGGGATCTTTTCAAGGTCCTTTTTGTCCATTAGTAACACTAACTTCTCATTTTTCTTGTCCTCTCTATGTTGTTCTGTTTTAGGGTGAGTGAATATCAGCCAGCCCCTCATTTTCTTTTTTTCTTCTTTAGTTGACTTCCCTCTGACAAGAATCTTGTTCACTGTGATTTATTCACTTTCCCAGAGCTACAACGCTGATCATCTATTCCTTTTCCAAAAAATTCAAATGCTGTCTGTCTGGGCTTCTCTTTGCCGTCTTTTTATATTACATTCAATAGCTCATTAAGCAAGCCTGGTCTTACTAATGCAGACAGGTATTTTTTTGTTGTTAAAGAAATGGGTAACTTTAACAAAAATGCTTCCTTTATTAATAATGAATTATTAATAACAATAGTATAAACATTATTTGTACAACTATTTGTACATTTTCTTGCCACTTGCATTCTTCCATTTGCGGAGAACCACTATGCTATGCTATTTTCTCTATATATCTATTTATGTGTGTGTATGTTTGTGCATATATATATATATATATATATATATATATATATAAAGAGAGAGAGAAAGAGAGAGAGAGAGACAGATATGTATAGATATAGCTAGATGTAAACACATATATACACATATAAACCCTCTTTTTTGCTTCAGATCTGCTAACTTATTCAGACTTATCCATGGATTGCTATTGTTCCAGAGGAATACTGAGATAATTCTGTTTGTGGCTCTAAACTGATCAGATGAAATACATGCTGCTGTTATTACAGAAGTGAAAAACAGAAAATATGTTAATTTAAATTATGAATGATCTAGGAAGCAGACTAAACTTAAGTTTACTCCAAATTTCCACATCAGTTTTAATTTTATTCATTATTAAGTATGTATAGATAAAAGTAGATAAAAGTATGAGTATCAGATGTATACTTTACTCCTAAGTATCTGAGCTCATTTAGTAAAATATCCAAACCAAAGGATAAAAAGGTCGCAGTCACACAGATAAATCCTTCAGTAAAAACTCAAAGAAAGACCCAACTAAACTAGAGTCTTTAATGTGTAATACCTTAAAACCTCCTGTAACGGATGTCAGTGGGGAATGTATTACAAAGTGAAGACTGTAGCTTAACTGGGTCTTTCTTGGAGTTTTTACTGAATCATTTAATGATATAGTTATTGTCAATGCCAGGGGTAAATGTATCACATTGTTATTATCTTTAAGGGGAAGCATTGTTGACTTGTCAAACTAATGTACAGCTAGATGCTGTATTATAATCATTGATACATTTTAATAACCAGTGAATAACTTTTGATAGATTCTGGAAACTATTCCCATTAGTATTGGAGTCCTTTAAAAATTATGAGAAAAACTGTTCTAGCGATAATATAATCAGTATAATGACAAGGGACATCCATGTCTTTCTCGCTGAGATCTTTATAAAGGGCTGATAGCTTGTCATTTATGATTTGGCAAGTGAAAGTGAGTTATATAGAATTTTTATGACTTGAAGTATGGTATCTGGGAAGATAGATAATTTCAGAGCTACAGATTGGAAAGAGACATGTACACAGGCAAAGTCTTTACTTGTTTCCACAGTGAAAGCCACAAGGTAATTGGAAATGTTTCTGTTCTGGTACCAACTTGGTTCTAACATTATATGATTACCCTGATTCCATCTGGATTCTATCAAGCTACACTGAAATGTTTATATTACTTGATCTACTATTAAATGAAATATTTTAGTCAAAATAACTGACTATATTTTAATATCTAGATTTATTAATGAAATTAGTTTATTAGTAATATTAGGCAGTATTTTTTAATTAGAAGAGGACCAACTAAAGTTTGAGAATAAAGACTGTTTTTGACCGATGAAAGTGTTTGTCTGTAATGCCACTTATTTTTACATAAATTAATAATTTTAAAATAATGGGGGATAGAATTTTTTTTTTTTAAATAAGTGTGAAGAGATGATAATGTAATTTCATGTAGAAAGAGGTTCACAAACCATCTGGAGCTGGGGCTTTACCTGGTTTAAGATATGAGACTAGTTCTTGAATTTCCAAAAGAGATATTTTCCATTTGTTTTGTTAATGAAATGATCTGGTAACATTCAGAATGAAGTCAGCTAAAACTATTCTATATCCACTTTATCGGTGTCTGAGTTCCTAGAAGCACAGATTTTCTGATATGTTTCAAGGAAAACTTAAAGGCTACTTGCGGTTGCAAAACTAAATTACCATTATTTTGATCACCAAAATGTTATTTGATGCATGGCTCAATGTTAGTAAACTAGTCAGAGTTTTGATTTAGAAAAATGGCTACCCACTCAGCTTATTTGGTTGCCTACATTGGATTTAAAAATGGCTGATCTGCTGCATGCAATAATTTAAGTTCATGTTGCACATTTGTTAAGTAGTTAATATTGTCTGTATATAAGCCACACTGGATTTCATGATCAAGTTGCAAGATAAAGTTGTCCAAGTCAGTTTTTTTCTCACATATGTTTTTCGTGTATGATGCTTTGTTCATAAAATATGTTTCTTATTTGTGAATTTAAGTGCAGTCATGTAATATTAGATGGAGTATTATTATCCCGAGCATCTTTAAAATGTGAGCAGTTTAATGAAGTCATTAATTATTTCTTTATCTATCTCTTCAAATACTGTGGATTTAGTGTGCATCTCAGAGTGGTTATAATTTTCAGTTATATGGTTATTTTCAGACAGATTAATGGGTGTTTTGAAAATTATTTTGGATCCAAGTTATACTAGATGGTGAGCTTTCAAAAGAAATTGGAAAGAAGAAAAAAGCTAATCTTTGAAAAGGATATGTAGTAAAGAGAGGTAAAATAATTACCTGATGGATAAACAGTATGACATGGGGTGTAAAGGTCGCAAGCATACTTAAGGTCATGAAGTAGCTATATGTTTTGTTAAAAAGCACAGATGCCCCCTGTTTATTGTAAAGTGAACACAATATTAAATTCCAATCCCCTTACAATAAAATCATGTTTTTTAAAAGTGGGTTGGATCTTAAAGAGATAGCTAAAGAAATTTGGTATACATGAATGGTGAGTAAATTGAGACAATAACTAAATGCTGAGTCTGGAGTAGACTTGTACTTTCAGTGACAATGAAGCTCCGTTCTGTACCTTCCTTGGATTGCACTATTTTGAAAAGAAAATATTTTTAATCAGGATTGCTGCCGTACATCTATTGGTCAAGCTACCTGAAGTAAAAATATGTGCCACCTATTTTTTATATATATCAAATTGAGGGGCACACATATTGTTTGCTGTATATAGTATACATTTGTAGTCATATTTTTTCTGGAAGTCATCTGTATGCTTTGTAGGCTTTTAGATTATTCAGTTAATTCAGGCATCCCCTATGTTTGTTATGATGTAGTATGAATTTATAACATTTATTAAGAGAAACCTACCTAACCCCCCTGCTAGTTGGGAAATACTTAACTTTATATTGCTTGGTGGGAAACTGATGACTGTATATTACTTTAAGTATAACCTTGTAGTCTCATGAAATATAGGAGCTAAACTCCAACATGACAAAGAAGGCAGTATTTATTTATTTATTTATTTTACATTTGTTGACCAGGATGGTCCGACTGGATACATGTCCATTTTCAGCGGAGGCCCGGGGAGAAAAGCTCCACATTGTCAGAAAGTTACATACATGTTACATAGTTACATATTATTTCATTTAGTAATGCATCTGAGGAGAAAGATGTGCAATATATATAGTGTAACAAAACAGTCTAGCAATAGCAATCACAAAAAATACAACAGATCTTTTACAAATTTTATAAAACATGTTAGATTAAAAAGACAATAATAGCTTTTGAGCTTAGTTACTATACATTGTTCTTGTTTGGAGTTACAGGTTCCTTCCCTAGGTTGTCCTTTTAACAAAGGTTTAAGGGTTTCCAATTTTGGTCGGAGATTTGTCAAGGAAATATAGGGTTAGGTCTTTTGAGAATAAGAGTTTAAGTTATTGAGCTTGGATAAGCGTGGGGAGAAATATGATCTTGATTAATTGAGGAGGAGCTAATCTGGGTTAGAGCATTGGCAAAGCCAGTGTGACTTAAAATGGAGTTTTAGGCTCTTTTTGAATTGGTCTAGGGAGGTAGTAAGAGTGAGGTTGTAGGGGAGGGAGTTCCATATTTTTCTAATGGCATTGGCAAACAGAGTATCACTCCCTGAGTTATAGGATTTGATTGTTTGGACAAGTAGCCTATTTGATGAGCGAAGACAGCTTAGGTTGGTGTAAGGAATAATTAAATTTTTCAGTGCAGGAGTATTATCGGGTTGTTTGAGAATTTTAAAAGCTTCTATGAGTTGGTTCAGCTGGAGAAGGTTTGGTAGTTCTATCCAGCCTAGGTTTTTAGGTTAGCGCAGTGGTGAGTTCTATAGGGCATACCAGTTGCAAATCTGGCAATATGATTATAGCAAGATGAGAGTCAGATTTGTTAAGGTTAGTAAGCACGGGAGAGACGTATAGAATGGTAGAGAGAAGATGTGAGCGGGAAATGGCCACTTTGGCAATTGGAGTTAGGAAAGTTTTTATCCTGTACAATGACCCGAGTTTCTTGTTAACGGTTTTAATGGTATGGTTAATGTGCATGTTGAATCTAAGTTTATTGTCTATGGTAACTCCTAATAGTTTAGTATAGGAGTCTGGGGAGATGATAGTCCCATTGTTGGATTGTATGGTAAAGGATATAGGAGAGGGTTTATGGGTTGGATGGAAGAGTAGTAGTTTGATTTTGTTTGGGTTCAAGATCAGATGATGCCCTGATAGCCAGTTTTCTACTGTAGTAAAAATGTGCTGAGTTGTAGATAGTAGGTTAACTGGGGAAGTATCAGAGCATACTAGTGTAGAGTCATCTGCATATTGAATACAGGTGGCCTCAGGGATGACTGTATGGAGGTCATTAATAAAGACTGAAAAGAGAAGAGGTCCTAATATGGAGCCTTGAGGAACCCCTATGGTATTAGGTAACAGGCGCGAGAGCTTATTCGGCCAGAGTACCGCTTGTTGCCTGTCAGAGAGGTAGGCATGAAACCAGTTTAGAGCTTGGTTGTCTAAGTTCAGGGTTTTCAGAGTGTGGAGAAGTAGCTGGTGGTTCACCATATCGAAGGCTTTAGACAGGTCCAGAAAGAGAGCCGAAGATATTTTTTTGTTATTCCGGTTATGGTTAATAATGTCGGTAAAAGAGAGAAGGGCAGTGAATGCACTATGGTGGGGTCTGAATCCATGTTGTGAATTGGTTAGTATATTATTCTGGATGAGATAGTGTAGAAGTTGTTTTTGCACACACTTTTCCATGATTTTGGCAAGTGGTGACAATATGGCTATTGGCCTATAGTTTGATAGTTCTGTGGATGAGCTGCCTTTATGGAGTGGTATAACATAGGATATTTTCCATATTGAGGGGATTGTGGACTCTGTTATGGTTCGATTAATTAGGATTGAGACGGGGTGTGCTATGACATCTGCAGCTTTTTGCAGATATTCAGCTGGGAGAAGATCTGCAGAAAAGGTAGTTGGCTTTAGCTTTTTTAGTAAGGATCGGATGAGGGAAGTACAGACAGGTTGGAGGTTAAAGGAGAGGAATGACTTGGATATAGGATCTGTTATTGAGGTGCAGGTAGCCGATAGTTGGTTGGCTAAGGATTGAATAGTCTCAGTAAAGAAAGTATTAAAGGTATTTGCTACTTCTACTGGGCTTTTATCACATAATGTTCCTGGGGTAGGAGTGGAGGATTTACCTGGCTGGAGAAGATTATTTAAACCCGCCCAGAATGTTTGAGGATTGTTTTGATGTTTATATTGTAGTTGGCAGTAGTAGTCTTTTTTGTCAGTTGTGATGGCTTTTTTAGTCTCATTTCTTAGCTGTTGGAATTTAATATGGTCTAGGGGTGACTTTGTTGTATGCCATTTGTCCCATGCTTTGTTTCTAAGTTTGATTTTTGATTTGGAGTCTTTTGTTAGCCAAGGTGCTATTTATGTTTTAATTTTGATTGATCTTTTTGGAGCATGAGAATCTAGTATGGTTAGAAATGTGGAGTTGAAATTTGTTGCAGCCTCATCTAGGGGAAGGTACTTTAGTGTTGACCAATTACAGGATTTGAGTTCCATTTGAAATTTTGTGAGGTCAAATTTTTTCTTATTTGTGACTGACCTGTAAATGGGCAGTTTAGAGCTTACTATTTTGTCTTTCCTTATGTATGCGATGAGGTGATCACTAAGGTCATTGGGATGGGTCCCAGACATGTACATATGGGGATGAGTATCCAATCAAGGATATTCTCTTTTTGGTTAGAATTACCTATTCTGGTGGAGGAGGATATGGTCTGAGAGAATCCATGGAGGTTTATATGAGTGGGGTTGGAGTCTGATGAGCATATGTTCCAGTCAATATTGACATCACCCAGCACTATAGTTTCTTGAGGGCAGTTGTTAGCTAACCAATTTAGAGTGTTCTCCAGTGTGTCAGAGTTATTCCCAGGGGGGATGTAGATCCCAATTAGATTTATACTTTTTTGTTTATTGAGTTGTAGTTTTAGAGCTAATATTTCAGCATTGGAGATCTGGGGTGGTTGAGTGGGGTTAAGTGTGACGTTAAGTGTGTTTTTGTATAGCACGGCAATCCCACCTCCCTTTTTCTTTGTACGATCAGCCCTAAGTATATTATAACCAGGTGGTAGGATCTCATTATCTTTGGTTGATGGTTTAAGCCAGGTTTCTGTTAGACACATTATGGCAGGGAGGTAAGTTGCTAAAAGGGCATGTAGGTTATGTACCTTATTGTATAGGCTTCTTATGTTTAGGTGGTAAATTTGGAGGGAGGTAGATGACCTGGGAGAAAATGATGGGCTATCAGAGTTTGGGGTTGACGATGGGCCTGAGTTAGGATGGATGTCGCCGTCTTTAGTTATATTTTTTCTTAGGTAATCTTAATAGTTTCATGAGTTTAAATAGTAATTTTTGACCATATTTGGATTTAGGGTGCTTTTGGTTTGTTTTGTTAAGATACTGGTAATTAGGCTTAGTTATTTTTGGGGCCAGATAGTGGGTGGTATATTCAATACTAAGTGAAGATAAGGGGGTGCTGGTTTGGTATTTGGAGTAGTGGAATCCTGAGTATTGCTGATCTTTATATCTAGTTAGTGAGTATGGTATAATTATAAGCGGTAGAATGAAAGGTATAGTTTTGAGTTTTGGCTTTAAAATAGTGGGAGGAATGCTATTCATTGTCTTAGGGTGATGGTACATTGCCTTAGAGGGATGTTAATGGGTAAATTGGTAAGTAATGGGAGGGGGAGGGAGATGATAGGGAAGTGGCTTTGTATGGCTAGAGTAGGGATGGGGGTGTGGTTAGGTAACTATAAATGTAGGAGTACTGGAGGTGGGTGGGATATGGGGGCAGGGTGGCGAGCAGAGCGGGGCTAAATCTGCAGAAAACTTTCCAAGGGCCAGTGAATAAGTAAGTGTTTAAAGTACCCTGTTATTCTACTATATAGTTCATCAAGCATGAAACTATTTCCTCTCTCTATTGTAAATGCGAACTATGATTTCTGTTAGACTTATCTAGGGGAGTTGCTGTAATTAGCTGGGATTAGGTGATTTACTGCCGTGTTTTAAACCCAGTATGCTAGCTTTAAAAGTAGTAATTATAAGCTTTATTTGTGCTTTACTGTAGGTAAATATTGACCTTGGCCATTTGTTATGATTGTAGTGGGGCTGTAGAATAGAGCTTGTCCGTGCGTTCTCAGCAAGTATAGCGACCCTCCTTAAAGCAGGACTTGTGGGTTGTAGCTAAGTGGGGGCTTAAAGGACAATACCTAAATGGAGATACAATACAGCAACACAATGCTTACTTTAGAACACTTCTATCATGCTTACACAGTTAAATTTGTTATACAGTACAGTTTCAAACATGATACAGTCTAGCATCTCTACAATGAGTATTTCAGATGTTAGTTCAGTAGCGACTGAAGTGAGTTTAAAATGTCCCTCTTTTACAAAAAGATTACTCCTTAATTAATAAGCAAGTCAGCGCGAAAATCTGTACCTCCACACAGTGTCTTTTAACTAATACCCTTTATCAGTAGCCAAATAGTGGAGTACTTCCGACCCACAAGCAGAATAGTAACAGTAATTTGTTGTACAATGCACGACAACTGTGCGATGTTAACTAGTGAATTGTGGTGGTAAACCACTGCTCAGCCATGCCCGTATATCAATTAAAACAGTTTAGAACAAGAAAGACCTTATCAGTTTACCAGTAGTAACATAGCTAAATACTTTGCTGCTACAAGATATTTACAGGTATGTTCATGCTACTGCTGTAGAGATATCAACAAAAATATTCGCTTCTCTCGGTGACTATTCAACCTTCCTGGTTATACAGCACTAGCGTTTTTATAGAATGCTGTCGCCTGGAGATTTCCAAATCTAGTAATCTTATAATGCTTTATCTCCGTTTAAAAACAAAGGCCCAAACAGTTAACCAGCAATTTTGGTCTCCTCAGGCTATCGCTAAGAGATATTTACAGAAATATACATTTAAAAATAACAGCATTGACATACCCTGATTTAGAGGCAGCCGACTAGGTTCAGAAACACAACAGTAATTTAAAAAATGGCGGAACCTGCAGGGAGATAAATAACCTCACAATACGTCAGAGGTAGGGGAGGAGTTTTAGAATAGGAGAATCCTAGCTTCACTTTCTGGTTCAATAACACAACCCTTTTAGCTCTTTTACTAGCTAAATCTGCACAAAACTTTCCAAGGGCCAGTGAATAAGTAAGTGTTTAAAGTACCCTGTTATTCTACTATATAGTTCATCAAGCATGAAACTATTTCCTCTCTCTATTGTAAATGCGAACTATGATTTCTGCTAGACTTATCTAGGGGAGTTGCTGTAATTAGCTGGGATTAGGTAATTTACTGCCGTGTTTTAAACCCAGTACGCTAGCTTTAAAAGTAGTAATTATAAGCTTTATTTGTGCTTTACTGTAGGTAAATATTGACCTTGGCCGTTTGTTACGATTGTAGTAGGGCTGTAGAATAGAGCTTGTCCGTGCGTTCGCAGCAAGTATAGCGACCCTCCTTAAAGCAGGACTTGTGGGTTGTAGCCAAGTGGGGGCTTAAAGGACAGTACCTTGGCCGTTTGTTATGATTGTAGTGGGGCTGTAGAATAGAGCTTGTCCATGCGTTCGCAGCAAGTATAGCGACCCTCCTTAAAGCAGGACTTGTGAGTTGTAGCCAAGTGGGGGCTTAAAGGACAGTACCCTGATTTATAGGCAGCCGACTAGGTTCAGAAACACAGCAGTAAGCCCATAATCTCTAGACCTCTGCCCTGATGTGATCCTAAAAACTCCTGCAGTAGCTAGCTTAGAGAGAACATATCAAACTAACCAAAAGAAAATCCATCCAAGATTAGAATTCTTCCAAATTGATATATTTTTAATAATATTCTTTTGCTTTGCAAGATTAGTCAGCATCACACAAATTTTATGTATTTATTTATTTATATTTGTTGACCGGGAGTGTCCAACTGGATGTAGGTCCATTTTCAGCAGAGGCCCGGGGAGAAAAGCTCCACATTTAAAATAAACAGACAGTAGTTACATTGGATTACATAGCGATTAACAATTTACATAGCAATTACTTACAGCATATTTACAGATGAAGAACATAGTACATCAGTAGACAACTAGAATCTTTATCTGTGAAGTACATAACAGACATTAACAAATGTTACAATAAGAAGTTCCTGCTGTATAATAAGTACTAGGCTTATGAGCATCTGAGCTTGCTATAATCAAGGTAGTTAGTGGAGTGGAAAGAAAGGTAGTGGTTGGATGGGGTGGGTGATATTAGAGTGGGAGTTGCAAGGGCATAGCCAACATGTTTTTAGGTGCGCTTTTAGTAAAGTTTTGAAGTGGGTGCATGATGGTATGGAGGTAATTGTGGGTGGGAGGGAGTTCCATAATTTGGCTATGGTGCAAGAGAATAGTGCTTCACCAGCAGAGTTATTGGCTTTAGTGATCTGCAAGTGATTTTTGTTGCTGGATCTTAGTGGTCTGGTGGTGCGATAGGGTTGGAGTAGATTCTGGAGGGATGGGACATTTAGTGGATGGTTTACTAGTTTGTGGGCGAGTGAGAGTTGATACCATTGAAGGAGGTGAGGGAGTTCAAGCCAGTCCAGTTCAGCGAGTGAGAGACACTGGTGACCACAGTAGGATGCCCCTGTGGCGAATTTGGCAATTTTGTTGTAGCAGGTCTCTAGCTTGTTTAGATCGCATTGCCTTAAACTGGTATATATTGGAGAGGCATAAAGTAGGGTGGAGATAAGGTGGGAGTTTGCTATTGAAATCTTTGCTGCTTTTGTGAGAAGTTGCTTATTTCTGTATAACACTCCTAGTTTTTTGTGGACTTTTTTTATGGTCATGGATATGTGAATGTCAAATTTTAGTTTATTGTCTGTTTCCACTCCTAGCAATTTGGTGTGTTCATTTGGGTATATAGTGGTATTGTCTTTTGTCGTGATGTTAAAGTGAGAGTTGTTTTGAGTATGTTTGGTGGGTTGGAAAATGAGTAGTTTAGTTTTGTTTGGGTTGAGTATTAATTGGGCACCGGATAACCAAGTTTCAACAGAGGAAAAGGCTTCCTGTGTGACTTTTTAAAGTTTGGGTAGGGAATGGGCTGGGCAGATGATGGTCGAGTCATCTGTGTATTGTATGAGTGTGCCATGTTTGGTGGCAGAGGCCAGATTATTGGTGAAAAGAGAGAAGAGTAGGGGTCCAAGGATGGATCCTTGGGGAAGCCCTGTGGAGACAGGTAGATGGGGAGATATGTCATTCTGCCATACAATGGATTGTTGGCGGTCAGACAGGTAACTCTGAAACCAGTTGGTGACTGATTGTGAGAAGGATAGGTTATTGAGGACAGAGATAAGTTGTTTGTGCGGGACCATGTCAAATGCTTTAGATAGGTCTAGGAAAGTAGCAGAGGAGAGATAGCCATTGTTTTTATGCTGAAGGATAGTGTTAGTAAAGGAGAGTAAGGCAGTGGTGGTGCTATGGTTTGGTCGGAAACCATGCTGAGTATTGGAAAGGAGGTTGGTAGTAAGGAGGTAGTCTGAGACCTGAGAGTGTATGCATCTCTCTAGTATTTTGGAGAGTGGAGAGAGAATAGCTATGGGGCAGTAACTGGTTAGTTCTGTGGAGGGTCCGCCTTTGTGGAGGGGAATTATATGTGATACTTTCCACAGTGTGAGAACGTAACTTTCTGACAGAGATCGGTTAATCAAGATGGATACTGGGGAGGCCAGAGCATCAGCTGTGATTTGTAGGTATTCACTTGGGAGGTTGTCTGCTGTTAATTTGGTGGGCTTAAGTTTAGTTAAGAGTTTTTTTTATGTTGGAGGTAGGTGCAGGAGAAAAAGATAAGGCAGTGGGGAGATTACTAGTTGAAGGTGTGGGTTGGAGGGGAGGGGGTTGTTTTGTTTAGCTAGTGATAGTATGGTTTGTGTGAAGTGTGTGTTGAATGAGGTAGCAATATTTTCTGAGGAGTGAGGGATGTTAGGAGGAGGGGTATTGACTTTACCTGGGTGGAGGATGGAGTTTATGGAGGACCAGAATTGTTTGGGGCTGTGTTGGGAGGAGTCTAGGGCAGACTGGTAGTACTGGAATTTGTCCTGTTTTATTAGCTTTTTAACTCTATTGCGTAGTTCTAGGAATTTCTGTCTAGTTAAGGGGGGTTTGTTTTGCGCCAGTGCTCCCAGGCTTTATCCCTGTTTTTCATTTCTGACTTAGTGGTTTTCTGTAGCCATGGGGAGGGTTGTGCTTTTATTCTGGAAAGTCTTATGGGGGCATGGTAATTAAGGATGCTCAGGAAGGTAGTATTAAAAAATTCAACTGCGTCATCAAGACTGAGGTACTTTAGAGGATGCCATTTACATTCTTTGAGGGATGAGATGAATGTGAGTGGGTTAAAGTTTAGTTTTTTACGTATTTGACTGTAGATGACAGGTTTAGCTTGGTATAGGTATTTTTTTGAGTAGGAATGTTGGGGAGTGATCACTGAGGCTATCTGATAAGCAGCCTGTTATATATGACTTGGGGCTCTTACTGACTAGTATCCAGTCCAGGGTAGTGTGCTTGCTGGAGTTTTTATTTATCCTGGTTGGCGACTGGACTAGTTGGGTGAAGCCATGAAGGTTTACATGATGGATTGGATGGTTGCCAGAACAGGATTGCCAGACAATATTAAAATCACCTAAAATGATAGTTTCTTGGGGGAGATGGTGGGTAGACCAGCTGAGGAGGTTTTCTAGTGGAGGGATGTTTTGGCCAGGTGGGAAGTAGCATCCAGTTATGCTGATGGTTTTGTTTTGGTTTATTTTGAGGTTGGTATATATTATTTCTTCATTTTCTATTTGTGGAGCTGATGATTTTAAGATCTGGATGTCTAGATGCTGTTTAAATATTATAGCTACACCGCCTCCTTTCTTGTTTAGCCGGTCTACTCTTAGTATGCCATAACCTGTATACTCTTAGTATGCCATAAACTTAGTATGCCATAAACAAATTATAGACATTGTTTCACTACAAATCACTACTTTTATTTATTATTATTATTATTAACCTGTGATGGTGGTGCTTCAGTAGCATTGTCACCTTACAGTAAGACGCTGTCCGGTTCAATTCTCAGCTAGAGCGTCTTCTGCATGGAGACATGCGTAAATGGGCGTACCTTCGTTGAAGGTTGTGCGTCAGGCCTGGCAAGCCGGTACGTAAAAATCAACTGCCAATCATTAGTGGACCAGAGTTCCGCTGTGGCGACACCTAACCGGGAAAAGCCGAAAGACACAAACAAACAAATTAAAAAAAAAAAAAACATAAGAACCTCATGAAGCCTTGTAAGGGAGGTGAACACATTCAGCTTGGTAAACAACCAGGTCATCTTGTCTATTGTTTGGACACAGTAATAGCATTTGTATCTAAGTAGTTGTTTAACATGATGAATCATTTGCCATTCTGACCCACTAACAACTGTCTGTGGTTAAGAATCCCCACTTACTTTCATCAAAAAACTATTAAGAGAACCCTTCTTGGTACAGTTGCACAATTAACATTTACTTATGGTTAACTATCCACATTTTGAATTATCCAGACAGTTATGAGAACACTTCTTCATCTAGCTACATTTGCAGTTTGTAAACTTTAATAATGGTCTATGAAAGTACTTCAGGAATCTGATGATGCAGTCTAGACCCATTTAGCTTATACTTCTTAGAATAATTACTGAATTGAAAAAAAAAAACGTACTATTGTGTTATTCTATTATACATATTTAGGGCGAGTTCTGCGAGTATGAAAATGGGAACAGATGCATGTTGCTGATAACATCCCTTAAGGGATTTTTGCTATCAGTTTAAAAAGCCAGAATAGTTACTCAAGATCAGTTTAAACTTGCTTTTCATTATTTTCAAATAAATGTCACCTCCGGAGCTACACACATAATATACTTGATAAGAGAAGGTAAAAATTCATGCCTCGTGCTCATGAGTATGAATTAAAATTCTTTATTCTAGAATTCAGATTTAGAACAATTCACAGCCTGCATTACAGCCTGTATTTAAATCTGGCCCACTTTCCAGAAAGGAGACTTATATCTTATATATGGTTACCCACAGAGTTAGCTATGCTGCACTAGATGTACCCCTCATCCCAGCTCTGGGTCAGAAAAAAAAATAGGGAGTTTGCATGATAGTATTGTAAACATGAAATGCTATGAACTCTGAATTCTGGTATTACAGAGGAGATCAACCTTTAAAAAACAGAAAATGTACTGTGGCACATTTGATATTTAAAGTGTCATTAATCATAATGTTGCATATTTCTAATGGCCATTGTAAGCCCCACAGCAGGAAGTAGATCGAGAGATAGAACAGTTATAGAAATACATCTGACATATTACAACAGACCAGCCACAGTGGTCATGTATACTGCATACACATATATCCCCTTTTATTTGTTACTGCTTCTGTTAGTGATTTGACAGTGAGAGGAACTAATACGTATCTGTAGAGTCTGGTCATATCACAATACTTTTATTTGCATTTTTTATCCCCACCGCTAGCGACCATCAGACCCTCCCTTGGTCTTTCAGCCTGTTAATTCCCTTCACTGAGCAAAGCTGACTGAAAGGACAGCTATTAGAAACGGATCAGAGTTTTTTCCTCTTTTCTCTTGGTCCTAACTGTACACATCAGTTGATGCACTGGGAAGGGGTATGCAATGGGATGTCTCACAGAGGATGCACACTCAGTTCTGCATGGAGTATTTCCTACAAGCAGACCTGCCTCTTTCACTGTAGCAAGAGTTACATCTGTCTCTCCATTCTTCACCAGAGAACTCACACTGCCTCGTGCCTATGCACATGCAAATCCTGCCCTCTCACAGGGAGAGGTGCATGATCCACACCCTTTCACTCCTCTCCCTGCCTCACTGTCTGGCCCTTCCACTGCCAGGGAGACCTAATTGAACCCTGCCTGTTTGGATTTCAGTCATAGCTCTATCCTTCTGTGCCACAGAGCCAGGCTGCTATAATTTAATACCTGAGCGAGAAGAGAAATAGAGAAAATACATCTGGCAACTTTGACACTGTTACATAATAATGTAAGAAGTATAAATATCTATCAGGGACCATCAGGCATTTTACAATGGCACAGCTACACACTATCCACCAGTAATAGCTCAACTTATTAGAAGTAGCATTAATCAAAAAATCAGACAAAAGTGTTATATAAGGAATGGTCTACTTCTGTAAAGTCTACCAGATTACACAGCATATGGAAATTATATCACTGGGACAAGTTACTCCTTTCAGTTCAACAGATAGAAGGAAAGAGTAGTCAACATAGGATAAACCTCTAAAAGATTAACCATTTACTACACCAGAGTCAAGGTAGAGACTTGTGTGCTGACTCTACTTTGGAGCAATATGACTATATAGAGCTATAGTAGTCTGACTCTCAACAAGAATAAACAACTTTGTAGGGGGAGAATAATAAAAACAAATGCCTGTGCTTTAGAATAAAGAGTCCCTCCTAAACAACAACAAATCATTCTTATGTTCCATCAGTTCCATTCTTTAAAGTGACTACAACCATTGTAAAAAGTTACAAGTCACGCAGCCATCAGAAAAAGAATAACTGTTAGAATTATTAGCGATGATTCAGTATTCCCAGAAGAATGTGCCTTTTTACAGCACCTCTTTACAGGCAGGAATTACTCCATAACCCTGCTTGAAATTACCTTCCATAATGTAAGCCAAGTGTGGACCACCATATTCAAGTCAATTCTTTATGCCAGCTTTACTAGTAAGCCCAAGGTTTGCATTGTATAAGGGTGTGTATATTAAGTACCATTTTGAATCTTTCAGTGCTCACCTCTTTAGGGGAGGTCAGCAGTACTTTGTGGGTTATAGATCATCTGCACAATTGTACTTTACTGTTTATCAAATGAAAGGACATATAAACCGTCAGCTGCACTAAACTTAACCGTCAGCTGCACTTATCATAAATCAGTCTCAGTCAATGGCCACGTGAAGGGGAGAGTAATCTGTCTACTATTTATGATGAAAGTGATTTACTGCACTGATAGACAGAGTTTGCCATAAGGGTAATCTTCCCCTAGAACTTTAATGATTATATTATCTCTTCTGGATCAACTTTCTAGTGATATAAGGTAATGGTATATTTAAGGTAATTGATACCGTTGTCCAAGTGATTTAATTTGGGTAGCATCTTGCTGTGTCCCCCTTCTAAGGATGATACCTTTTGTCATATTCATGGAGGCATGATTCCAGGTTGTGCAACAAACTTTTAATGCCCTTTATCCCAGCTTGTGAATTGCATATTGAGGTACAAAAAAGGGCTAGCTCTTTTTTTTTTATGCTGCTGTCAGATTTGCCAAATTGGTAGAGTACAGCTCTGTATATCTAGACAGCTAGAGGAACATTCTTGTGATGTACTTGATGCTTGTAGTTCTAGTATACAGAAATTTCATCATTTAAGTTGCTTCCTCATTTATATGTAAGATAATTTGAAATGTTCCACTTCTGGAAAATAGCGTGAGGACCTCACTGACTCAATTTGTTTGTGCTTGCGTTTGAATACAGGCTACCCTGGGCTATTTATTGAAGAGAGAGAGAGGGAGGTTAGCAGTAAAAGATTTGCAGGTGTTTATGTACCCCTATTGAAAGGAGTATGTGATAGGGCAGCTAGTAGTGTAAGTAGTGATAGTTATCATAGGGAGGTGAACAAAATTAGGGCCTTCATCTCTACCTTTACCATTGACATGGCTGCTATTAATAAAATTATTCAAAAAAATTGGGGATTTTTTTTCCTCGGATCTCAGTGTTTTCAGGAATTTGGGGAATAAACCTCAGATAATGTATAGGAAAAACCTCTCCTTTAAGAAATTATTGGAGAGAGGTATTGGTATGAGTAGCAATAATAATCGAGTGGATAGAATGTTTAAATGTGGGCATTGCAGCCAGTGCACATATATTAAATGTGCAGCTATTTTTTTAGTTAATGGTAAAACTTTCAAAGTTAAAGGAGGTTTTTTTGTGAGTCAAAGGGATTGGTATATGTGGCTTTATGTGAATTGTGTTCAGCATTTTATGTCGATAAGACCTTAACAAAATTAAGACATATAATTTATGAACACAACCCAGATATTAAAAGAAGAAAGACCACAAACATCCTATTTAGACATTTGGTGGAAAGTGAAAGTCACTGGTTCAAGTTTGTGGTACGTGAACAAATTACAACTGATGTAAGGAGTTTTATCATTGACAAACATCTTACTAAATGTGAACTTAAATGGCAACTGTTTTTAAATGCTGCCAATTATCCAGGTTTAAATGAAACAGTGTCCGTTATTTCTATTTCAAAGGTTAGGTATTATGATGTGAAATAATATGTATAAATCTTAGGCTGTGTGTTTTTATTTGTATCTTGTTATAGGTAATGTTATATTTTTTGGGTCTATATTAAACTACCGAAACCTCACTTATGTGAATATCTAAACGCCGACACATAAATAGTGAACCGCGAAAACACCGAACGTCCTAAAGCACGAAATTCAAAATATCGAATTGCCATAATTGGCCAACCCCACTGCCCGCTACGTACTACCTACCCAAACAAAATAAATAATGCACACTTCCCCATATCTACACTTCACCCATATATCCCATATGCTAATCAAACATTCACTACACACAAATGTATCTACTATAAATAAACAACACCCAACTATGGGAAAAG
This sequence comes from Protopterus annectens, assembly GCF_019279795.1. Classification (NCBI taxonomy): domain Eukaryota; kingdom Metazoa; phylum Chordata; order Ceratodontiformes; family Protopteridae; genus Protopterus; species Protopterus annectens. The sequence goes on from NC_056744.1 coordinate 1,589,511,701, forward strand.
TATAATTTACGTGTACATTCAGCTACACAACTATATTACTATACATACACTTAACATAACCCTACTTCTAACCCTAAAGTAAAGGTTGCATGTATTACTATGTATGCACTTACCTTAACTCGCAGCCTAACCCTGAGGTCTGTAACTATTGCACATTTATATTAGGGGCCAACTATGACAATTAGATATTTCGAATTTCACGCTTCAGGACGTTCGGTGCTTTCACGGTTCGCTATTTATGTGTCGGCGTTTAGGTATTGGTGTAAATGAGATTTTGCTATTTTAATATAGACCCATATTTTTGTAAAGAATTAAAGAGTAACTAATTGATTAGTTATACAATTATGTAATTACATCATTAAGGTCAATTGTTTTAAGCAGTATATATTTCAGGGTTAGAGGAGTGCATATCAGTTCTGAAGTAGTTCCTAGCGAATGTTATTAGAACAAAAGCACTTAACTGGTTGTCAATAAAGGATTCATTTTCCTCTATTGGGTCTGTCTTTGGTTCATCAGTTTGTTTTGTGATTTCTGTGGTTGTTTGACAAGTGCTTGTGTTTACCAGAGATGAAGGTCACTGTTTTATTTTTCATCATATTTTCTAACTCATCCTGGCTGTTATTTTTTGACATACAAATAGTTTATTCTAGATTGTCTCAGTGTCCCCAAGGATAATATAATATCAGTTTTGCTTTTTTATTTTATGAATGCAATGGAGTGAGGCTTCTGTGTTGTATGATTCCCTGACAAACCTTAGTGTGGTCATCTTTGCAGAGTTATTGCAAATGGTATTCTTGATCAAGAATATAGGTGTTTTGGGGGCTCTGTTTGTGCGTTTTTGGAATCCATTAGATTTTTCTCAGTTATCTTCTGAAGCACAGCCTATTGGTTTTGAACCAGCTCCAACCTAACTCTCATTTTCTGTGATTTAGGTAAAGTGCTTTGAGTTTTACTCCAAGATTTTCTTCACTAAGTTAAACTTGTTTAAGAGCAGGAACTCTTATTTTTATGACAAATTCAGAAAAAGTGCACTAAGGCCATACAAAGAATCTCTCTAACTATGTGAAATCTACTATTTTCAAACAATGAAACAAGTAAGTCTGTTTTAAACAAAATAACTGTCAAACTAAGACTCAGAAGTTCCCTGTTAGGAACAAAAGTGCTTATTGAGTATTTGAGATTAAAGTGGTTTTAGTTTGACTGTAATTTTCTTTATTTATTTTCAGTTTTACTCATTTCCTGTGTTGGATAGCTACAGTGCAGGTTTACTAAGCTTATACCATCTTTGTACAATTTATAATAATCAGAAAAAAATACAGTACATGTAACACAGCATTTATATCTGTCAATTTTCACATTTATAGACATAAATGTACAGATTGAACAAAGGCACTTAAATTAACAAATCCAAATGTTTAACAAGCTTGAACCTAGAGTGACTGAATAACAGAAAAAGGAAAGAAAATACTTTCCTTTTCTTATCAGTTTAAAAAAGTAATAGGAGTACTTTCAGACATACATGGAATGATGATCTTGATAGGTGCTGGGTTTTTCCTGAGGTAATGTGCAGCATTGAGTTTGAGGTTAGGGGCAACAACATTATTTGTATTGAGGCTAGCAAACATTAATAAGGATGGATGGGGACTTCACCTCCCCTAAACCACCTTAGCCAAGTGTGCTAACCCTTGCCCCATCTCTGCTTGTAATCTCACTCCACAGATTTCCTTATGAAAAATACTTTCCCTAATAGTACCACTTCACAAGACACTTACACACACACACACACACAGACACACACACACACACACACACACACACAGACACACACACACACACACACACACACACACACACACACACACACACACACACACACACACACACACACACACACGCACCTCAAATAACCACACAATAAGCACACAGCACTACATCTTTTCCCATACCTAACCCTAACCTGTAAACATTCTCATATACACTCCTACCAATAATGCTTTATTTGTGTTGAGGCTAGCACACATTAATAACAATGGATGGGGAATTCACCTCCCCCAAACCACCTTAGCCAAGTGTGCTAACGTTTGCCTCATCTCTGCTTGTAATCTCACCCCACAGATTTCCTTATGAAAAATACTTTCCGTAATAGTACCACTTCACAAGACACTTACACACACACACACACACACACACCCACACACACCTCAAATAACCACACAGTAAGCACACAGCACTACATCTTTTCCCATACCTAACCTGTAAGCATTCCTATATACACTCCTACCAATAATGCTGAAACGTTTGGATACTGAAAGTTCCAGCATTATTAAGAAACCCCACTTATCTGCATGAAGCAAACTTCACGCACCCTATAAAATGCTCATGACATTTTAAGCAAATAGTTTGGTTATGGGTTTGTTATGAATAAACCCCACTTTTGTCCAATTAAGTTCTAAATGTACCCTGACCAACTGATCTTTTAAAGCTTCATATTTCACACAAAAATGGGGTTTATTCATTAAAAAAAACCTCATAACTACACTATGGAATAAGTTAAACTTTTCAAACAAATGGTAACTATTACAACTAGAGATATCAAATTCTGCCATAATATCATGGAGCCAGTCTTCCAAGATGACCCATGAGTATCAACATGCTGGAATATAAACCTGTGAACTTATCTGAAGATCTCTTCTGAAACAAACAAAAAAAAACCCTCTTAAAACAGCTGGCCCAGAGAGACACAAAACCCTAGTGAAATAATGATCGCTGCACATTTGCATGCTGATTTGCTATGTACTTAATGCATTTTTTCACTGACAACTTGATTGGACCAATTGTTGCACAGGTGCAGAGTTGAGCGGCATATCGATCCAGTCATTTGCTCTGGTACCTTCCTGCTGGCTTTCTGAGTCAGTCTGATTTTAATACTGAATTTGATGAAGCAGCTACTGTTTCTTAATTATGATGTTATTAAAGTTTTAGTGATGCAACATAGGACAAAATGTATAAAAGTCTGACTGCATGGCAGTAGTAACAATAAGAAAACAATATAAACAACTGGAAGAAGAGTTCAATAACACCAAATGAAAACCACTGAATCCAAAGCAATGCTGATGTTAGATGATAACATAATATAATCATTAGGTAGACTAATCACATTTTATAAATAGCTTGGTTTTTGTGTATACTGCAAATAAAATGTTCAGTTACCTTGGAGGTTACTTGATTGCATATTTACCTGCTAAATGTAGATTTTAAAGATATTTTAAGTAGAATACTAACTTATTTCTATTTTAAGGATACTTTACTTTTACATGCTGCTGTTTGGAATGTGTCTCAAAGTCATTTAGAGGAAAAAAAAAGATTATATTTGTGGTTGTGAGTACTGAATCTGTTACACTCAGTGCAAGTCCAGAACAAGGGGCTAGTGGTGGGCACAAGAACAGGGCTTATGACTCCCAAGTTATGATGTGGTATCTGTGTAGACAGTGAGATTACAGGCACTCTATAGAAAGCATCCTTAGTGGCACACAGTAAATGCTGTTCAGTTGTTGTGAAGACAGTGCTGTTAGCAGAGTGCCAATCTCCATAACAAACACATAGAAAATAATTAGTACAACAGGGATTTGATGAGTACATGTGGTTATGTTGCTCCTTCCCATTCTGGTGGCATTTTAACCACTTCTAGGAGGGATGGTAACCATTAACACATATAAATAAGTAAGGCACTTCCAATACTTGGTGACTCCAAGTTGCACCCCATCTTTATATCTACATCCTAAGGTATCTATAATGAAATGTCCTGTCGCCAGTCCTGCCACTGTACCACATGTTAACTTTATAAATGAGAAAGTAACTAAGTATTGCTACTTACCTAAGACTCATATCAGTTGTTCAGAACCCTTCCTGGAAAACTTTATCTCTGTCTTCTGTCCCTCTGTCCAACTATTGTATTAATGCATGTCTGTCTGACTTTGTTTCAGCAGACTAATGGGTAAGGAAGGACTACAAAGAGACAGAGTCTGGTAGCAGTAATGTTTATGTACTGACCTTGAGTAAAATCAAATTACTGTCCTTTAGCAGTGACATATGCTTCCGTGCATAGACAAAGCATGAGCTTACAAGTATACAAACACATACCCTGTTTTTGCTTTTGCTGTCTTAAGGTGGTAAGACAGGGTAATAAAACAGATGTACTGTTGTGCCTGTCAGCCGCTCTGCCTAGGATGTCAGGGCTATAATCGTATGTCTTTTAAATTTAAATCTGCTATTGCAGTATTACATCACCCCATACCTCCCATGATGCTTTGCAGCTGTTAATAGCCACACTTAAGATCCTACGCCATTTTCTCCTGTAACTTTTGACCCCATATCGCGGAGTTGTGTGCATGCTGACCAGGTAGGCACAGTGCTCTGAGAAAAACAAAGTTTAAATGTAATGTATTTTATGTTAGTCTGTAATCTGTGATAGCATCGGTACTCCGACACTGGCTGCACCACTTTAGTTGTGTAGGTCATGCTTTGCTCATACTGATTCAAGGTTCCTGCAATAATGGTTTCTGTCATGGGATTCCAAGTATAATTGTTTGTTTGTGCTTTCTTTATCAATTGGACTAGTCTGTAGAAATTATTACTTCTGTAGTGTATCATATAACTTAGAAGAACTTCTGTTAGTACTTCACCAGTTGTGCAAGGACTTATTTTTACTAGTCTGTAGAAATTATTACTTCTCTAGCATATCATATAATTTAGAAGTAAGACTTTCTGTTACTATTTCGCCAGTTGTGCAAGGACTTATTTTCTCTGCACAGTATTATCCAGTGCTAGAATCCTCATACTCTACATGTGCCCACAATATTTTATGTGTACTGACTTGCTTAGGCCCCTAATCAGCTAGCCTACTGTTCATTTATTGAGTTTATTTATTGTGCTTATTGAGTATAGTGCTACTGTGCTAGAATAAGCTGTTTTGCCAAACATGTTAATTGAGTACAGCACTACTGTGCTAAAAGAATCTGTTTTGCTAAAACGGTGGTGACTACACTAAAACTGTAACAGCTGACGTTTTGAATGCATTTTTACGTATTATAATAGCTATTGTTGTTGGTTGCATCTCTCACCTACTGTAATTGCTGATGCTGCCTGAATGCATTTTTAACTACTATATTTCCGATAAGTAGTCCATCTTAAATAGTAAGTTTTGAACAGTTTTATGCTCCACAATATCCTATCTGAGTGCATTCATCTTTCTCTTTCTGAGCCTCCATTTCCTCTCCTACCTATTTCTCCCCCTGCCTTACCCTGTTTTCTGCTTTCCCCCTCCCCTACTCTTATCCCAGCTAAGCTTGTCTCTCTAACCTCCTCTTTTTCTCTTCCCTTATTGCACTGAAATCTTTTTTTCCTCAATCATTCTCCTCTCAATTCCTGTCCAATATCTCCCCTCCTCCTCTGCCTAGCTAAAACCGCTCTTGTTTGCCTCACCCTCATCCTTATTTCTGTCTTTATTTTGCAGGTCCCTTGCCTCACTACAAAGACTCAAAAACTCTTGCCAACCCAGGAGGTCCACCCATTTCCTCTCTGAGCCCTGTTCATCGGTGGAATCCTTCCCAGCAACAGTTCCCTTTAAGAACAGTGTATCTGTATATGCATAATATTTTACCCTGTCTTTTTATCATTTTATTCTACCTTCTATTAAAGGTGCCCCTGGTCAGCTACAGCTCATCTTGGTGCACCCCCACCCCCTTGCTCTCTCAACCATTTAGCTTAATATTCTCTGCTGACCTTCCCAATTACCTAGGTGTTTTTGCTCTACCATTCAGTTGAATATTCTCTGCCGACTTACCCAAATACCTAGCTGTTTCTGCTCTGTAAGCTCCATTTGCCTTGTAATTCTTCTCCCTCTCTACCACAGTCCCCCTAACTAACCTGCATGCTGCGTCTCCACTCACTCTACCTGCCTTTCACCCCTGGACACTTGTACTCTTACTGCTGCCTAACCCTGAGTCTCTTCTCCCCATTTTCCTCTTCTAATTCACCCCACCTAGGCCCTGAGACCAGACAGTTCGTTCCTCCACAGACTAGTGCATAAAGTAAATGTAGTGGTACTATTATTAGAGCTGTCCTTCCCCAACTCAGCCAACCTCTCTCCCTAATTGTTTTATTTGCATTTGCCACTCTCTGCTCCTCACAGAGGGTGTAGTCCCACTACGTTTGCCCTCACTACCACTCAGGCTCTCTTCCCTCCCCTACCTTACCTCCATTCCCACCCAACCCCATATCAATTACATTTGTAGTTATACACCACACCCCCAACCACACCTCACTCCCAATTTTCCAATCAGCTCCTACCTATCATCCCCCACTCTAAAACACTTCACCACACCCTGCACAACACCTCCCCCAACAGTTACTGCTAGCACTCCTACACACACCAAACTCACCTATAGCTAAAAAAGATGTCCTCTACTCATAACACCTGCCTTCTACAACCACTATGTTACACATTAACCCTCTTCACTCTCCTCCTCCTGTCCTTCCTCTCCTCCTGCCACACACAGCTGCCACACACAACTTTATTTTACCCCCCCCCCCACCATGGCAAACAGAATCCTTTACCAATCCCATAAAACGTAACCATTTCCCTATATCCCCTTGTGACCTCACCTCCAGCCAACCTTCTCCTACCTATATATAACTCTTACATACAAAACTAGCCCCCACTCCTCCCAAAAAACAGCCAAAATATTCCACAAACTAAACAAACTCTAGCTACACCTACTACAAAAATTCACATGTTGTGGCGACATTCACCCAAATCCAGGACCCAATAAATGTAACACCACAAACTCAACAAAGCCTAATCCTCTATATCTAAGACCTACCACATTTCTTCTCCTTTTAAATATTAATGTAAGGAGTATACTTAACAAAACACAGGACCTCCATGCCTACTAGCTCTATACAAACCAGATATCATATTAACAAAAACTTGGCTTAAACCTGAACATGATGACAATGAAATTACTGCCCCTGGCTACAATATTATACATAAAGATAGATCAGGAAAAAAGGGAGGGGGCATAGCCATACTATTTCAAAGCCACCTCACTATTGAACAATTTGAATATAACTCCTAAGAAGTCAAAGACATAAAACTAATCCTAACCAGACTAAAACTTAACCCCAATAAACAAATAATTATTGCAGGGCGATATATCCCACCATGTAATAACATTACCATACTGGAAAATCTATTTAACTGGTTGTCATCTTTCCTTCCACAAGAAATCATACTATTAGGTGAGTTTAACATTGACTGGTCTGACTGCTCCAACTAAAATCCCTCTACCCACATTAACCTCCATGGGTTTTCCCAAATCATATCTGCCCCCACAAGAACTGACAAATCCTCCAAACACCAGTCCATCTTAGACTGGATTCTACTATCAGACCCCACTCTGTCTCATCAATCAGGCTGTCTTCCTGACAGTCTGAGTGACCATCAAGCAACCTACTTAATTAGGAATTGGTTTCACCAAACTAAACAACCCATCCTCAGAGTAGTTTGTAACAAAAAGACCTTTAGAGCCCATGACCTAATCAGTTCACTAAAATGCTCTAACTGGACTCCCCTAAAACAACTATCTCTAGATGAAGCCGTGCAGTACTTTAACTCAACCTTCCTAAAAATCTTAAACTCCCATGCACCATCCAGAACCACTAGGATCAAAACCAACCATGCCCTATGGCTATCAAAATATACTAGGTCCATAATGAAAGAAAGAGACAAAGCCTGGTTATGATTTCACAAACACAAAACTGCTACCCTGAAACAGAATTAACTCGTACTTCGCAACAGAGCCAAAAAACTAATAAAGCTTGATAAAACTAACTACTATAAAACTATGCGGGAAAAACATGCTCACAATCCTCAAAAATGTTGGGCCTGAATAAATAGCTTAATACACCCGGGAAAATCTACCACTCCTTTCCCTGTATTACTGAATAACCACAACAGCATCCCCACCCAATTTAACAAATACTTAAATGAAACAATCCAAGCCATAGCCAATACCCAAAGCACAACCCACGCCAACAGTGACCCCCCCACCCATTTCAGTACAAAAAACTCCTACCCCAGTGTTTCCCTGAACCCAGCCCCCACTAATACAATTGCTAAACTCCTCAAATAACGTAAACCAAACACATTAGCAGCTGACAATCTTCCAGTTGATTTCCTACAGTTAACAGCAGATGCTATAGCCTGTCCCATCTCCATTCTCATAAACAGGTCAATATCAGAATGCAAAGTACCCCACTCATGGAAAATATCTCATATTATACCATTGCACAAAGGGAGTAACTCACTTGAGCTTACCAACTACTGCTCTATTGCAATCCTATCACCTTTATCAAAAATATAGAGAGAGTAGTTCATACACAGCTTATGCAGTACCTCATAAAAAATGACCTACTGTCCAAATCCAGCATGGCTTTAGACCTTCCAATAGCACTACCATAGTGCTGCTTTCATTTCCCAACATTGTCAGTCACCATAGAAACAATGGACTATTTGTATCCTCCATATTCTTAGACTTATCCAAAGCCTTTGATATGGTCAACCATAGCATGCTCCTAGAAACTCTAGCTACCTTCAACATAAGCCCCTCCACCATATATTGGTTCTATAACTATTTATCAGATCATCAGCAGGCAGTTCTATGGCAAGACCAATTGTCCCCTCTACTACCAGTCGCCATAGGTGCCCCTCAAGGGTCCATCCTCAGTCCCTTGCTATTTTCACTATTTACTAGCCAGATAGCCTCATCCTCTCTCTCTGCCTCTGTAGTGCAATATGCAGACAATACCACTATTATATGTGCCAACCCCACCCTGAATGAACTAAAAACCATTACCCAAAATAACTTTACCCTAGCCGAAGCCTGGTTCACCAACATCAAACGTAGACTTAATCCAAAAAAAAAACAAACTTATTCTCCTTAGCCCAGGTCGATCACCTCCACTAAACAATAATTTTATCATATAATCTAAAGATAATACACAAATCACCCCAACAACTCACACAAAGCTATTAGGCATAGAAAGTGACAATAATCTGAAATTCAGCATACATATAGCCCATACAATCGGGAAGGTCATAAAAAGCTAGGTCTCCTTTACAGGAACTGACAGTTTGTGACTAAATACACCAAAGCCACTACTGCAAGAACCCATTTGTTATCTATCCTTCTGTATGCCTCCCCTATCTTAACTAACGTTCGCCACACCGAACTCACCAAGATGGCATCTTGCTAAAACAAGATTGCCAAGTTTGCTAGAGATGCCACTCATAGCTCCCATCACTGTCTAGCCCTCAAGCAACTGAACTGGCTTGAGTTTCCACAACTCCTCCTTCTCAACCAACTCACAATAGCTCATACGCTCTACTACCTTCCTGACAAAACCCCTGCTCTTCAGCACCTAGCTCACCCCTGCACCACCTCTAGAACCTTAAGATCTAGTAATCAGAACCACATAAATGTCATTAAGTACAACAATGAGGCTGGTAAATCTCTCTTTGACTGCTTTAGTGCCATAACCTGGAATTCACTCCCAAATCACTTAAATTCTACCACCTCTACTTCCCAATTTAGCAAACTTCTCAAAACCCACTACATAAAAAGCTAACTTTGCTCATGTCACCCTCCAGTTTAAGCCATACCAATGCACTGTTGCTGAGATCCTACTAATGACAAAATAGTGGCTCTCTAACTCCCATTCTCTGCTAGTTTACTCAATGATAAATCCTCTATAATGCTATGCTCTCAATAGAACAAAAAAAGTAATCTCACATATATTCATATTTGTATATTCTATAATGTATTGACTCACTTTTAGATATTTTAAAAATTGTTAATTTCTGCTAAGTATGCTCAGTTGTTTACATTTCTTGTATGATGTGATGCTTTCTACTTATCTTGCCATATTGTATCTTTTGTACTGTACTGTATTGGAGCTTTTCTCCCCGGGTCTCCACTGAAAATGGACCTGTGTCCAGTCAGACTTTCCCGGTAAACAAATGTTAAAAGAAAATTAAAATAAATAAATTTTACAAGGTAGGTTGTCATATACTCTATGCAATGTCATCTGTTTCAAGGCTGATAGTAAAATTCAGTTTTCCTTTCCATTCTCCATTATTATCAAGCCATAAAGTTGTCCTTCCATCATTATAAACTAGCACCAGAAACACACTTACCTTGCATTGATGTGAGGGGAGAAGTATTTGTACACTCCTAATTTGAATTTATCTCTACCATATAAATTGTCTCATGCAGTAAAAAGAAAAAAAGTTGCCCTGAACAGCTGTGTAATGTCTTCACAATGGACTGCCTCAAGCTGAAAATATCATTCTGTAGTCATAGTATGTGTTTTTGTTTTATTCTTCATCATACTATTACTGTGAACACAAAAAAAAATTCTTTAAAAATTACTACTGGCATCTAATGGGTTGTGCATGTTTTTTTTCCTTAATCAGTTTACTATGCTATTCTAGAGAGAATAATTCTTTTTCTATTGGCCCTTTGTTTTTTTCAAATAAAAAGCCACCTGTCTAAGACCATATAAAAATATGGGCTCCCTACTGAAATGTCGGTACTTGGAATGGTTTGTGGCAACAGAACAAATAAAAAGATTGAAAATCCAGGACAAGAATAAATCCCGAACATTGCTCTCCTCCTTTAAACTGCCTTTTTTTTTTTTTGCACTCTGCCGATGAGGGGGGGGGGGGGCATCCCCCCATACCTCCCAAACATATATATATATATATATATATATATATATATATATATATATATATATACACAACTCCAAGACTGACATATCTCAGAGAAAAGGGAATATTCAGGGAAATGTCTATCTCAGGCTTAGTATATGTAATTCCATTTTATCTGCCATTCAGTCTCCATGTTTCGGGACTCAATCTAGTGGGTCCCAACATTTCAAATAGTTACGAAAAATATGACATATTCTGTGGTAATATAAACAGCTTTGATGCTAAGCAGTATGACATCAACAAAGCAACGTGGACAGAGAAAAACTACATTTTAAAAAAATAAAAAATGATATTCTCAAGAGAAGAGGGGCACATTGTTTATCAGAGATCCTCCCACATCCTCACAAGCAGTGCTATACCCACTCTGGCAGAGGTGGAAGTCCACTATAGCCACAACCATCCTAGTAGTGATTAGATACCCCTCGATATCTCCCACACCCATTTTACAATGGTGAGACTCTCCACCTTTCACATCTATTTTAGTTCTAGTCAGAACTCCCTACCCCTCCCACACATGCACACCTTCTACACTCAACATAACAATGACTGGAACCTTTCTCATTTCCCACCACAAAACCTGGCAGTGATCAGAACCTTCTTCCAGTCTCAACATCCAGGACTGCAATCATTTAAATACCTCGTTTTGCACTCACTCTGCCTGCATGTGATTTTTGTGTAAGCACCCCCATCTATCACAACAGTAGCCAGTGTTCCTTATTCGCCTGTCTGGCATGTTAGCAATTGTTGTCCTAGTGCCTAATATTCTTCTCCCTCCTACCTTATTCTTCGGAACAAAAGGGGACAGCATTCATTTCAACAGCCTAGTGCTGATAGATGATATAGTTCTACCACCTCTGACCTCCACCTTCAAAATGTTTTCCTTTCTTTCCACATGGCACATTCATGATATATTATTCTGGCCACTTACTGCTGACTGTTGCATAACCTAATGAGATACAAACTGACTCATTTCAAGATTCACACCTCTATGCACTGCATTAATCATGTTCTTATATATTGAGTCATGTGATACTCTCCTAGTAGCCCACACCTACCTACTCATTGAGTCACTATTGTTATAGATGACCAGAGGACAAGCCACTTCAGTGCCACTGGCCTAGCTTCTTCAATCCCAGCTTATGCAGTACTTGAGCAACAAATTTGGAAAAGAAAAGGTGACCTGATAAATCACTTTTGTGTATATGTATGTATGTGTCAAGAGAAACCTCAGCACTTCAGATAACCAGTTTAGACTCTTAAAAAGAAGGGGTACACTTCCTGTACCGCAGATCTTCCATGGCTAAATCTCATATATTAGTAAAACATTCTTTTATGTGATAGAAACAGAAAAAGCTTGCTGTAGCTGAGCTCCTGGAGCCTCCGATAATTTGTAATGCAATTAGTACAAATGGACTGTGTGGGCGATGTCCAACGATACTTTCATGAGCCACACGTCTACCTAAGTTTGATTAACCTGATCATAAACCCCAACAGCATGACTTTTATCACCTTTCCTTTGAATAGATTCTACTGTTATGTAGGTACCTCAGATTACTGGTGGATTGGCAAGCAGGTATGTTTATCATGTTGTGCATATCAACCTAGCTAATGGTTTTGCATGCTGTTTCTCTACTGGTCAATGCTGGTTAAAGCCTCACCCCATATTTTGTTATTTCAGAATTTTACTTCAGTTTCTTAGTTATTTTGTATTTCTGTATAACGTCACACTCCGATTGTGGTTAATCCCCACTATCTCTATGACATGCTTTGTCTAACTAAATACTTTTGTTTGGTACATGTCAGGGAATATATATTCTTAGCAGAGAAGATAAACTCTTATTGCAAAAACTTAACTGCACCACAGTCTGGCAGTAATCAAAGAGTTATAATCTAAGTAGTGAAGTCAGTGGTCATGTGTCATATTATTTTTTTGACTGTTTACATTTTGGGTTTTGCAGCCAACATGCAACAAAAGGAAATATATGTCTGCAGGGAAATATAATACAAAAGATTGCCAAAGCTAAGCCAACAGCATAGATTAAGGAATGGTGTAATTACTACCAAAAGTATAAATGACGCAGTTTCCAATAACTTAGTAGCACCTATGTAGTGTGGAATGTCACACCTATAGCAGCCTACATGCATCCTTGAATTCCAAAGCGCATTTTCTGAAAAATAAACTTAAAAAGTATAATATAAACAAATGTAAATATTTTGTGAACAATAAAAGCTATTAAATGTATACAGATACAATGGTATCAGTTAAAAGTGTTCTTTGTGGTGATATAATAGTCACTGAAGTCATTGTCTTCCATAAGTACCACAATATATTATTAATTCACACAAACCAGAATTAGATATTTTGCTTAACAGTCACAAATTGTCTTGGAAAATGTACAAACTAGACATATATTGTTAGAACACTAACATAACATAACATAAGCTTTCAGATGAAAGCAATAAATTATTATCTGAGTGCATATTTATTTGGATATTTACAGAAATATGTAAACATATGCTCAGTTGTATAATTAATATAAATAACACTGAATATTTCTCAAGATGTACAACATATAGTGCAAGTATCAAAGACAGTTTTCTTCATCAACATCTAAGGTTTCAGCTAATTTCATGTTGCCATTTGTAAATCACTTGTTTGTTGAAATAATAAGTATATAAAGAAATATCTCAGGTACAGTGTGATATAAATGGACATTGATGATGGATTTTCCTGTCTTTCACTACGATATTTCACACGGGTCTATATCAGATTATCGAAGTTTTACTACTTCGAATCACTAAACATCAAACCTAAGTGATCGAAGTAGTAAAACCTCAAAATCCGATAAAAGCATTTTAAAAACAAAACAAAAAAACTAAAGGGTGTAAGCAGGGGGGGCAATCCCCCCTGCACCCCCACATGGGGGGCTGCACCCCCACCCCTCTCTACTTAAATATACCAACTCTGAGATAGTGCTACAGTGTAGGAAATGGAAATCTTCCATTTCCGCACTGTATTGCACTGAAGTGCGATCTCGGAGTTGGTATATTTAAGTAGCGGGGGGTGTGGGGGTGCAGGGGGCTTGCCCCCCTGCTTACACCCTTTTTTTTTTGTTTGTTTTGTTTTTAAAATGTTTTTGTTGGATTTTGAGGTTTTAATACTTCGATCACTAAGGTTCGATGTTTAGTGATTCGAAGTAATAAAACTTCGATAATCTGATATAGACCCTTTCACACCATAGTCCTTAACAGCATGTAGGCCCCTCAGTTATGAAAGTATGATCATAAATATGAAAAAATGAATAATAAGTGGCAAACAATGATTAGTTTCTCCACTGCAGGATTAACAATCTTTGTATCATTTTGTTAATAAATCCTTGCCGTTCTAATATTGTGTATTATTAGCTGGTAAGTCACTTGTTTAAAGAAGCCAGATCCAAAAAAAGGTCTGGACACCATTAGTTCAGAGTTAATTACTAGACTAGCTGTCTTAATGGGACATTCTAAGCCTGGACAATTTCCCTCTCAAAGGTGAGAATCAACACTGTACCTTCTGTCTCTCAGACACCTTAACCATTACACCAACTCTCAGCTATTGAAATAAGTAAGCAACATTACTACTGGCCTATTACTTAACCATATGAGGTAATGGAGTTATGGGTGTTAACTGGAAGTATACAAAAAAGTGCTACAGGCATGAGTGAGTTAATATGGAGAATGGATTGCTTAGGGGAGTCATCTTTGTTGGTTTAAAAAGTGTCTAAAAGAAAAGGTTATACGTTACTCCCTGCAAGGCTGAAAAAATGGTTTTGATGACAAACCATGCAGTTATCAGACATATCCTTTCAAGTTGTACTTGTGCTTATGTAAGTTTGAGTTTGTTTAGGGCTGGACTTCCCCAGAATCAGAACAAGTCCTCAGGACCATTCCACTCTGTTTATTTACTAATGACATCATATTGGCTAAACTTTTCCTGCAAATTACAGTGTATGAAGATGCTTTCATTCTACTAAAGAGGTGTAAACATAGCTGGTCCAGAATTAATAAGTTATGCACTTGGCTTTGAAACAGTAAGTTAGTGCAGAGCTCATGCAAAGCTTCACTCATGTCATGTGCTTTTGTGTAATCTTTTCCTGAACTTTTTGTAATTTATGTTACCATAGTAGGTTTTGTATTTCTGTTTACTGGTACTATATTGGTCATATAACAGCCATCTGGGCATACGTGCTAAACATTTGCTGCCAGTGTAAATGTAAACTGAGTGTTATGATATAATTGGCTTGTTTTCTTGGAATGTTACTAGGCTCTCATATGTTGAAACTCCTGGATTCATATTACACCGTCCGAGTATATTTGTTCCTTGTTTCTCTGACCTTGAACACGGCTAAAAATGCCCCTTGAACGAGAGTATCTACCCCCTTAACCCCTTAAAAAGAAGAAGCCTAAACAGATTATATAGTAGTTTATTCCACACTGCCAGTGCTAAGACTGGTAGAGAACTGACTGAATGCATGCCGTCAGTCATTACGCATGTAACGCATGTGATGCTATGATGGGAGGGGACTGATGACCTAGACATCAGGCAAAGCTCCCCTTTTTTCAGTAATACCAGACTTCTTTTACTTCCATCTGGACTACGAGTAGGATAGCATGCCAGTACTAGGAAGACTAGATGATACCCTAACATCTCATTTGGACACTATTCAGCACAGTGCATTTTTAAATTGCACTCCTATACCAACAGCCTTTTTTCTCCCCCCAAATTTTTTTTATTAAAATGTATTATAATGGATTACTGTAGCAAAGAAAAACATGCATTCATAAAATAGATATATTTTTTATTATTTATCTTTTGTTGATTGGGTCTGTCTCACTAGGGTATTGGCCTCTTTTCTGGAGAGAACCAGGGTGAGATTTTTACTGCTAGGGGAAATTTAGATAGGACATCAGGGAGCTTCCCTTATTTTTATAGGTGCTTTGAGATCTTTTACATCTACCCACCTGAGCTAACAATAACTCAAGAAGATGTGACCTCAGTTTAAAATCTAATCCGAAAGATAGCACACTCAGGAGTGCAGCAGCCCCCTAATGCTGCACTCCACTGTCAACAATCCAGTTACCCAGAATGGGAAAAAAACTCACAGCCTTTAGTCTTCCATGTCCAAAGGTGAATGTGCTATCTGTTATGCCACTGATACTGTCTGTACACAGCATCAAGGAAAAATAATAACTAAATACATTTTTAATTTAAATGCATGATTTTTTAAATTTTAGCTATTTATTGATTGGATAAGCCCACTACACACAATTGTCCCTTTTGAGAGGTGATCCAGGATCAGTGTTTTAGTCCTCTGTACTAGTAGATTAAATAGCTTAAAAGCAATAGCAGTAAATGCTAACTGAATAATGTAATCTGCAGTAGAGCTTAAAACAATTAAAATTAGTACTTCGTAAAATTCATTCATTTTCTCGACTGGTATAATGGAAGAATAAAAACAATATAAAGATAGCATGTATTGTTTAGAAACTAAAATGAAATTACATCTCCAGTTTTGAGATGCATTTGGTTTAGCAACATTATAATAACTGTTAACTGTTATTTCTGTCAATATCAAACTGATCTCTAAATAGTTTAAAAGCTGTGAAGTATCTATTAGCTATATTAAACTCATGCCAAGATATATATTTTAAGTTATTGCAATGGGTAGGGATGACCTTAGTCCTGAAGTCTTCTGGTTCAGAGATGCGTGTGCTAGTATAATTGTTATTAACATTATCTGTTACAAAGTTCAGTTATAATTAATTCAATTTGTAGTAGCTGTCCACAAAATTTAATAAAGTTATTCTAACTATTGTGTTATTCTAATCCATAACAATACATAGTAAAGGGATTAAGTGCATTCCTCTCAACTTTCAATTTTCTTAAGAGGCAAATGTTAAAAAGCCAGATACAAAATACCAAAATTAGAGGGAGTGGCTTCAAAATAAGTGGTATCCTCACAAAAATTTGGAAGTGCAAGGAACATACTGGAAACGGCTTACACCAAATGACTCTGTAGCATTACCTCTCCATTTCTTTGTTCAAGAATTCTGGACAAAGCCACATATAATTTGGTGGGGGGGGGTCAAAGGGCCATAACCATGGCCAATTTTAAATAGTACTCAAATTAACATTAGCAGACTGTGGCGACCCCTAACCGGGATAAGCCGAAAGACACAACAACAACTCTAATTCATTAAAAAAAAATAGTAGAACAACAGGTTTTCCATCAACATACATTTTTTTTGAACAATAAAACGTATGAAACTTTAATGTTTGGCATTATTGACAGACGTAATCCTCAGTGATTTACCAGAAAATCAAACATTTTTTGAGGTACAGGGAAAAAAATACGAGGCAAAATCAAGGGCATTCTGAAAATTCTGGGCACCTGAGAGATATGGTAGGCCTTTATTGAGAAAGCACAAGTATACAGGATTAATGCCTGTTTTATATTTTCTTTACAGGGGAGCACAGGTTTTAGTAGGTTCAGGTCAACATTCTGAGTCATAACTTTTGACATTTGAGAGGTACAGGTAATTTACAGATTGTACTGTGCTCTTCTTGGTAGAAAATATGACTGTTAGTCCACTTGAGGCTGAACTGGGATGCCAGAAAGTTAGAAGAATTATTCCAAGCAGACATTCTTTGTTCAGATATAGAGAGAGTTTGAATGAGATACTGATGGTGTTTGACATCACTATTGCTGTTCATAGCCTGCTATTGTATTTCAGATCCACTAACTACTCTTGAGTTTTTTTTTTGTTTTTTTTATTTACTACAATTGAGTTATCACCAGTCCTCATATCTGGTTTGTATTTGAAAGATTTATATCTTTTTATATGTGCCAAATGGAATAAATTAATACTGATACTGCAATTAACAACAAGAATGAATACAGTGAATTAAGTGGGAGCAAACTTACTTAGACATACTCAGCTACTGTCTTTGAGGGCTATGTTTACTTTACTTACACATAACCAAAATCTGCAGAACAGAACCCTTTAAAAAAGACTTAATTAAATGATTAAAAGAAAACTAAAAACTGTTGTTGATTTGGTTGACAAAAACAGTAACTATATAAGTGTGTGTGTGTGTGTGTGTGTGTGTGTGTGTGTGTGTGTGTGTGTGTGTGTGTGTGTGTGTGTGTATGTGTGTGTGTGTGTGTGTGTGTGTGTGTGTGTGTGTGTGTGTGTGTGTGTGTGTGTGTGTGTGTGTGTGTGTGTGTTTGTACATGAACTGTAACAGACTGCTGTCCTATCCTGGACTAGTTGTCTGCCTTATGCCTTTGCTTGCTAGGATGGGCTTTGGCTTTGTTGTGACTATAAATAGCTTATATCAGGTAACATAAATGAATACACGTTTATGTGCTTATGAAGTTAAGAAGTGTATGAAAGAATGCATATACCCTTTCAGCAGTTATAAGTGAGGAAGAGAGACAATGATAAAGTACTAGTTGTGGTACAATGGGTTTCTGTGAACAGAGACTGGTTATAGGGTAATATCCAGAGTCCTTAGGTGTGAAGAGATGAAGTGACAGAAGTGTGTGTGTGTGTGTGTGTGTGTGTGTGTGTGTGTGTGTGTGTGTGTGTGTGTGTGTGTGTGTGTGTGTGTGTGTGTGGAGAGGAGAACAGTGGTGACTGTGAATGAACACTATATCTATATCCAGACCACTGGATAATGGATGGTAAAGTGACAACAATGTTAAGGACAGAATCAGGTCTGGGTTGGGAGGAGGATGGTAATAACTACAGAGGATCTGAATATAAAAGGGATCAGCTGAAAGGTATCCATTTCTGTGCTAAACACAATAATCAGGGAGGATGACAGTGGGGAGGGGTGTCTGATGGGCCAGGCTTGGAGCAGATGGTTAGCATAAAACCAGTGAAAGAAGCTATACTAGACATTAAGTTCATAATGGCAGAAGGTATAGGGACTGCAGAGGTGAGGAAGCCATTGGGTAGCAGTGACCATACAGCAGTGTGCTACACTGTCATGACTAAAGAAAAGAAACAGGCAGCTGAAGCAGAGATATGGGATCATGGATGGGGAGGGGACTTACGGAGGCTAAAAGAAGCTGTAGTGAATAACACTGTGAGATGGAACAGGTTTACAGTGGAGAAATCAGGGGTTATAACAAAAGAGGGAATAGTATAAGACATAGTAGGCCACACTCAAAATAACAGAAAGGACAGAAATGGCAGAAGGAAGATGAAGCAAGGGTAAACAAGGACGTACAAATGACCAGAGGTGAAAGAGAATTAAGAGAATTAAGTAAGAGATAGAGGAAGGATGGAGGGAGGGAGTTACAAATGCGAATACAAAGTGTGAACTAACTTGCAGTGAGGCAACTCAGATTGCCAGAAAGGTTGAAGTTTTACTTGAGGGGAGTCATGCTCCCAAAAAATTCTTCAAGTACATTGGTGTTTAAAATATAGAGTGGTAGATCATGTTCATAAAGATAGAAAGTAAATTAAATACAGTGGTGGAAGAAGGCTGACATTCTAAATGAATTCCTTACGTGACTATTTATAGAATGTTGAATATAGAGAATGACATTTGGGAAAGGGTGATGGGAAAAGGTGGATAGAGAAGTGGATGGACAGATGCAGTGGTGGCAAGGAATGATGCAGACAGGGAGCTGGACAGACTAAAGGCAATAAGTACATGTGAAAGTAAAGCTGCTTAACAAACAATTCTGGTTATTCCTGTAGGCAGGAGTAGAGCCAAAGAATAGGAGAAGAGCAACACTGATGTCCCTGTACAAGTGAGACTTAAAGGAGAAGCCTGGCAACTATAGCTTGACAAGCTGTAACATCAGGGAATGTTGTAAAAAAATATGAGGGGTATCTGCAGGGTAAACATTTTGCATTGTGAACATTGGTTGTAGATAATTTTTGCTGTCAAAATGGTGCCTTGACCCCATGTGCAAAAATGGGAGAAAGGAGTTGTGCATGGATGGATGGATGGATGGATGGATCCACTGAAGTTTTTTTTTATGATGACAGGGTGAAGGATGACCTTCATTTATCCACACACTAGGGAGGTCTTATCAGACAATTCCACTAGGTTATGGCAGAGAAAGACAATGGGAACTCATTGATATGAAGACATCTGACAACATATCACATGGGAGACTGGTGACAAAGTTAAAAAGAACAAAAGTGAGATTGTAAGCAAAATGATAAGCTGTGTGTACAACCAACTACCAGACAAGAGCAGAGGGTGATAGTGAGGGGTGAGATATCAAGAAAAAGGATTGTGAGTAGTGGGGTGCAACAGTAGTCAGTACTAGGTCCAGTACTTTTGTTAGTATTTTTGAATCAACAAAGTATTGGGTGGTCAAAACTAAATCATTCTGTTTGCAAATGGCTCAAAAACTGGGATAGTTATAGCAGAGACTGAGACTATCCTGAAGATGGACCTACACAGTTTAGCACATAACAGCTGAAGTTAGCCACAAAGAAATTTTGGCTGATGCAGTTTTAGAGCAGTAACACATTGGTGGAGTATGAATCAGAGAGTAAAGCTATCTTGAAAGTAACTGAGCAGGTGAAGGACATGCATCTCACAGACACCTGCAAAATGAACTATACATAACAGAGTGACAGCTTCATGGCAAAGACCAACTCTGTATTGCACTGTGCAGTAAGAGGAGTTGACTCAAGAGAAGTGATTGCTTTATAAACAATATACAGTTTTATCTCTACTCCTCCTCTCAAGATTTATCAGTTATGAAGTCCTTGGTATACAGACTGAATTGTACTCATTAGTGGATGACTTGTAATCATCATCGGTGTAATGGATCTAACAAAGTTGCCTTGAATATACATGTCATGCTGAGGAACAGTAATTTCCCAGCTTTGAATCTCTGCATTATTTATGGGAAGGTGACAGAATATACATTTTGTCATCTTGAGGTCATCCTTGATGACAGACACACACTAAAGGACTAGTTGTTTAATGTTATTAGGCCTTTATTCTGAGCACTATAGTAACATTAAACAGGGCAGATTAAATAATGCTTTATGCAAACATCACACAATCCATCCTTCAGCATCTTTTATGTTCACAATCATTGATATCATCAAGGGCAAAAAATCCAATAAAACAGGTTGGCATGCATTATTGAATTCCAAAGAGAAAAAATGGATTGTCAAACTGGGTGGGCTTTTCCCACCTGGTTTGAATGACAAATTTTAATAACCAATGAGAATGATTCATAGTATATATAAAGGCATGCTCAAGGTATATTTGTTTCACACTGAAGAAGGCTGTGTTTGTGTATACCAGCCGAAACCGGTCTGTGCACCTTTTTGCTGTCCTTATTATCATGAATAAATGATTTTCGTGGGGACTTTTTGTTTGCTGGCTCTTCCTTTAATTTCTCGTATCATGCTTTTTTGGGTCGTGCAATTGCTTACGTGCAAACAACTTTTGGATTCATGACTGCACTGTAGTATGCACAAGAGATATGCACCAAGATATTTGTTGACTGTAGCATTTTACATAACATGGTGCTAAAACAGTTACAGAGGGGAGCCATCATACCATTGATGGGTAGAACAGGATAAGTGGTAAAGTTTGAGTTAGGTGAGGAATTGTTGGAGTAAATGGCTGCAGCACTGGTCCCATGCAAGGCAGAGGTGGGTGAAATACATAGCTGCCTGGAAAATAGGTGGTATCTGGTCCACAACTATGGGCTTCAACCTGAAGAATACAGAATAAAACTAATGCATGCAGTCACACATCCAGGCTATGCAGTTCAATGCACTGATTGAGCATGGTGTACATGGGACATTATCATATCTGCAAATGGCAGAGTAGTTGACAAAGCACAATTTCTGTATTTTAAATCTTCTGAAATTTTCTGAAATTTAAAAAAAAGTTCAGTTACGGATTTGCTGTTCTGAACTGTTTGTAAGTTTCTTGGGGGCCATTGCTTGCTTGGGCTAAAGGGAAATCTCTGTGTTAATCAGTGGCAGTGGTAAACACTGAACATCCTGCCTGCCCCTGTGGGAGTGGTTACTGCCTAGAAACTGTAGTTTTATTGGCCATTTTGGATCAATTCCAAACTCCTTGATCCCCCTCTCTTAAAACACGATTGCCTCGTAGTTTTGGCATCTTTTCAGACTTGTTGGCTGTTGGTGAAGCACCCACCAAGAGGAGAAAATGCTGAGAGAAGAAAGGAGCCACTTTTGAGATTTTAAGCATTTTTCTTCAGATTATTTCTTAAGATTTCTGCATTGCCGCCTAATTTTTGGAGTTTGCCAGCTTGCTAAACTTGATATCTGTATTAGGAACTGTATTTAGAACACATCTAGAGCCTGTTTACTGCATTTCCTGTGTTGCACTTATTTTAAAATTGTTTTTTTCTTAAAACTTGCATTTTACCTGTCTCTGGCCTAGCACTCAAGTGTGGGGTCATTTATTGCACTGCTCTAACTTGTTGCTACTTGTGTATCCCTGCTATCTTTAAACAAAACAAAAAAAAAAACAAAAAATCTTGCTTTTTTTCCCACTTTCTGAAATTTAAAAAAAAGTTCAGTTACAGATTTGCTGTTCTGAACTGTTTGTAAGTTTCTTGGTGGCCATTGCTTGCTTGGGCTAAAGGGAAGTCTCTGTGTTCATCAGTGGCAGTGGTAAACACTGAACAGACTGCCTGCCCCTGTGGGAGTGGTTACTGCCTAGAAACTGTAGTTTTATTGGCCATTTTGGGTCAGTTCCAAACTCCTTGATCCCCATCTTTTAAATTCCTCTTTTGCGCATTTTTGCGCATAGTGCAGCATCGAACAGCGCCGCTTAATCAGGTTTAAACTATTCCCGGCTCCACAAAGTCTACTCTTCACTTTTTCCCTTAGAACTGTTCCATATCTCAAAGTAAGCACTCTATTTTCCTTCTAAAAACCAGCAGTAGCTAGGATAAGTGTCTTATAAGTAAGCACTAACAAAATAAAGCACTACACCCTCTTATACTTCCTTTAAGTACTTGGCTCCCTATTGGTCCTTTTTGATCAAGTCAAAAAGTAATTTCTTATACTATTCTGGCATGTCCAAAAGTCAGTTTCAGGTTTACTCTCCAGTCCAGCTGGTGAATATGGGAATCTTGAGGCAATGTTACAACTGCCTTATGTACACAGACCACCCTCTCCTCTTCCCAACAAGCTCAAATATATGTGAGAGATGCAACTATATAGCCAAACTGGAGGCTGAGCTCTCTCAACCTAGTACTGGCACGGTCAGTCTGGAGGAGAAGGTAGTCACACACACCACAAATCCAGTCTCACATAGACCTATCGCAACAGCAAACCAAACACATAAACACACAAAAACATACTCGGAGGCTCTAAATAAAAATCTGCCCAAGCAAAAGAGACCTCCAAAGCAGACATCCAAGCAACTGCTACCCTACAACAATACCCACGTATCACATAGTTCACAAAGTCAGTGTGCCACGCAGTCACAGCTCTTAAGGCTAAACAACACACCTAATACACTTGTAATAGGTGACTCTATTGTCAGACACACTGACGTCCATCTCACCAGGCTGAACAAGGAGAAGGTCACTGTAAGCTGCCTGTCGGGTGCCAGGATCCGCCACATAACACAAGCACTCAGGTCACTCCAAAGCAAGTACAAATATGACTCCATCATTGTCCATGCTGGTGTGAATGACCTGAGAGGTACCTCCCTGGATTACATGAAAAGAGACATAGAGGAGCTCTCTGATCATGTGGCCCAGACCGGTATGACCCTGACCTTGAGTAGCATCCTACCCTCACCAAGAATGATACCACAGTATAAAGACAAAATGATCAATTTCAACAATTGGCTAAAGTATTGGTGTCACTCAAAGGGGATCCAGTGTCTGTCAGCCTGGGATGACATGCTTGACAAGCCACGTTGCTTCGCTAAGGACGGCTTGCACCTGTCACCCCTGGGTTTTCGAATACTGGCCAAGGCTCTTGCCACCCCCATAGTGCCTTTTTTAGGCAAGGCTCAAAAGACAAACCCACCTCCTTAGACAACACAAGGAAAAAGAAACTAAGGGTAATGCTGCTCAATGCCAGAAGTCTAAACCTCAAGATGCACGCACTCGAGGCTCTCCTCAGTATGGAGAATATTGATATCTGTGCAGTAACAGAAACCTGGTTCAAGGCTCCCAAGAGCAACCCAGCACTACCAGGCTATACCTCATACCATGTTTTTCGGCCCCAAAACTCAGACCGAGCCACAAGAGGAGGGGGAGTATCCATATTCAGCAAATATACCCATACCTCCAGGCTAGTGGCACTGCACGAAGCATCTGAGACCATCCATGTGCAACTAACGGTGGGCAAAACTGCCTTCCAGTTTGTAATCTGCTACAGACCACCCTCCCAAACTCAGGAACCCCACTCGGCTTTCCTGAAGACACTGGAGAATATGAAGGTCTCTCCAAACACCATTATAGTGGGTGACTTTAACTACCCAAACATAGACTGGGAGCACTACTCAAGCCCCAAAACCCTAGCCCAATGGTTCCTAGAATTTATAAACTCATATGCTATGGAACAACTGGTCACCACTCCCACAAGAGGGGAAAACATATTGGACCTGACCATCACCAACATGGGGGCTCTATGTTCCATACCAGAGGCATACCCCTCATTGGTAAGATCTGACCATAAATTAATCACTATGGACATCCAAATCCCATCCCCACCCTCAGCAAATGAAACCACGGTCAAAAACTTCTCAAAAGCAAACTTCCCACTTCTCAAACCCGAGGTGGAATCCTTCAAAGCCCCAGGGCCAGTGGAAAATACGACCCAAACCGCAGAATCCTTTACAAACACATTCTATGGATACCTACAGGAATGCATGGATCGTGCTATCCCAAATAAAACCAAGACACACTCCTCCAAAGGCAGGAGACCTGTCTGGTGGACCCCAGCCATAAATAAGCTGTACAGCAGAAGGAGGAAGCTACTACATGATAGAGCAAAATCCCTGAAAGGGAAGGCAACTCTGATCAGTACTAGCAAGAAACTACAATCCCTCATAAAATCATCTAAGGCTAGCTTCGAAAGAAAAATTGCACAAGACGCTAAAGATAATCACAAGGCTTTCTTTAGTTATGTCAGAAACCTGGGTGGAAACTCCCAGATATGCTCTGAGTTAGTGCAAAATGACAAAAATACACTGAACCCACAGACATTGCCAACATCCTGGCAGACAGGTTCAGTGCAAACTCGCCCCCCCCAAATGAGCAAATGACTATCCCAATAGAGTGTAGCCTCCTTGACATCACAGATGCACAGGTGAGAGCTGCCCTCTCCAAAGCAAAAAACACAGCATCAATGGGACCGGATGGTGTCCCAGGCTGTGTTTTACATGAGCTCCAAGAAGAACTGAACCCTCACTTAAAATCACTGTTCAGTCTCAGCCTTACAACAGGATATGTACCCAAAGAATGGCGTACAGTAACAGTGGTCCCACTCCATAAAGGTGGTGCCACAATGGACCCCGGAAACTATCGCCCTATAAGCCTAACTAGCCTGGTCTGCAAAGCTATGGAGCGTATCATCATGGAACTCATAAACAAAGACATTGGGAACCTCCAAACACTGGATCCCACCCAATTTGGCTTTGTTAAGGGCAGATCTTGCCTCTTGAACCTGGTCAATTTCTTTGAGACAGTCACCAAGGCCATAGACGAAGGGAAGGTAGTCCACACAGCCTACCTTGACCTTGCAAAAGCCTTTGACATAATACGCCACTCAGGCATCATAAATAAGCTCACCAGCTTAAATAACAATCCCTATGTCACAAGATGGGGTGCAAACTGGCTTAGGGATAGAACCCACATGGTCAGAATTGCAGGTGCTATGCCAGACTCTAAACCAGTTACAAGTGGCGTCCCACAAGGCTCAGTCCTGGGACCTCTCTTGTTCGGTATATATTTCTGTGAGGTACAGGCTAACACAGGTGGACTATGGCTGACAAAGTTTGCAGATGACCGCAAACTGGGGGCCATAATCGACTCGCCGGCTGACACAAGCATCCTCCAAAAAGGTCTCACAGAGACAGATAACAGGTGCCAGAGCCATGGCCTAAAGCTAAATGCCATAAAATGCATAATCATCCCCTTTGGGAAAAACAAAGTGCCCACAAATTACCACATAGGTGGTAATCTATTAAGTACGGAAGAAGTAATTAGGGAATTGGGGACTCAAGTAGATTGCAATCTCTCCTTTGACAATCACATTGCCAAAGTGGTTAGAAAGACATTCTATATAGCCCACCTTATCACAAAGGGGTTCACATCTAGATCAAGAGAGGTCATTGTGCCCCTCTACTCATCACTCATCAGGCCCATAATTGAATACAATGCCCCATTTGGGATGTACTTTACCCATCACCTGCTACAACTAGAAAGACCCCAAAAGTACCTCACCAAGAGGATCAAGGGACTCAAACAGATGCCCTACGCAGTTAGGCTAAAGAAACTCCAGCTCTACTCAGTTGCTTACCGCCTACTCAGAGGCAATCTGTGCCTGACGTATAAAGCCATGTCCAACCCAGAATTAATGGACATGCTCCACCTCAAGAAATCCAAATCCATCAGAACTACACGCTCCAGTGACTTAAACCTCAGCACAGAAATAAATAGAACATGCTGGAGGGACAGATTCATATCCCAGAGGCTCCCTCACTCTGGAACAAAATCCCAATCCATGTCAGACAGAGCCCCTCAATGACCCTCTTCAAGAAGAATCTTGACGTTTGGATGGGAGATCGTAAATTTATCCCTGGGATCTCTTCTGTGTCACTGCTAGACAGAGGCACGGTAAACTAACCTTAAATGGGCTATCTTCTGTGACCTACTATACAGAGGCACAGTCAACTAATCTAAGAAGGGTGGTGAAAGCCAAACACACTCTGGCTAGGCTTGTAAATGCCCTAGGGCAGATAGCCTAGTATCAACCTATGAACCTATGAACAATTATCATTGTGACACCCTAGCACTGGCCCAGTAATTAAGGAGCCTCAGTCCTCACCACTGGCAACAGTGGGGGACGTACACACTGGGAGGATGGCAAGTACACACACAGTAAAGTGCAATTTCCCTTAAGAGCACACAAAGATCACAGTCAGTCTGGGGCTGGTTTCTACCTCTTTTTCCAGATCCCCAGTAAGACTCCCCACTGGCACAGCTATAGGGTTGAGATCTAAGCTGAGTGGCCAAGCCAAGACCACCGCCACCCTTTCTGTCCAACCAGTGCTTTATGTCCCTGCCCAAGTAACTGACACACACACACTGTTTGAGATTTGATTAATACACAAACACACACACACACATACACACACGCACACACACACACACACACACACACACACACACACACACACACACACACACACACACCTGGGAAAGGCTAGCACAGGTTTATTAGCTATGTCCCCTTCTGCCCACACTATAAGGTAGTTTAGACTGCCACCAGCTACTCCTTATCAACTACTTTAAGGCCCTTAAAAAGGGTGTCCACTCAATGTGTAATGCTACTGTTTATACAAATGGTAGTTTGACCAAGAGCAATGGAATTAGGAGGGACCTACGCAGTGTCACCAAATAACTATGCAAGCACTCTAAGAGCTTAAATATCTCTAGACAGACCAGCCACAATTGAAATGTGTAAATATATTTAATAATAAATAAAAGAACAAGAAAATACTCAGTAAATCATTACAGTAACTTCACAGTTCAAAATCACAGGAAATATTTAAAGCAACATTGCAGGACAGTCTCAAGTAAATACAGAAAATATCTAAACTAATCTTTACTATATTCATAACTATATCTAAAAGAATTACTATATCCTAGCAACTTACTGTTACAGCAAGGCAAGTGTGGTGAATGGTTCTTCTAGCTGATGTTGTCAGGTCAAAGGCAAGTACAGACTGCACTACCTCTGTCAGAGACTTCTTAAATTAATACCTCAAATATTGCTGCTGGGATACTTGCAGCATGACATCAATTCTTATCATCTGCCTATCCCAGGTGAAAACTCCCACTGCAGCCGGTAGCATTTAGCATCTCCCTGTGAAAATACATAAATAAGGACTTCTCTTAGATCTGAGGCAAATGATGGAAGTTGTAAAATAATTTACATTCCTCCACATTTAAATACAATACAATAACTTCTAGTTCTAGACATTATGTGTCCTGTTACACTGAAACTGAAAGATAACACCTCTTTTATTATGTGATTATAAAATAATTTAATTTCAACTATTTTTTCTGAAGTTTTGCAAGTTAACCTCCTATGTGCCAGTTCCCACTGTTAAAACATATACATTTACAATAGTTTATATACAGTTCTGTTCTTTTCCAGTAGGGTACACTGTGGATACATCTTTAAGACGAGTACTCTACAACATATCTCTTCAGCACACATGTCTGTACCAACCATCCTATATGACATACAGTTCTAATACATTTGTAACACAAGCATATATCTTGTTGATATTCACAAATGACACATAACCATTTACAAAATTCCAGACATCTGTGTTGACATTATCTCCTTCTGCTACAATCATCATTTGCATAGTTGGAGGTAGGGCACAGTGATGGGGACAGTGATGGTAATGCATGTTAGAGCATTATAGAAGCTGGATGTGGTAACCTTGTACATAGCTACAGGACTGGGAATGTCAGTGATGACATCCATTAGGGATGATGTGGAGCTTCTGTGGCATGAAAAAGATGCCTATGTGCTTAATGGTGTCACCCTGTTAGCAATGAATGAAAAATGATTTAATAAATGAACAACCATACTGCAGTGGCCTGACTGTTTGGTCTGTTACTACACAACAGAAACAAATCCTCCCTTCTCCTTAATATGAATGTTAGGAGCAATGGAAAAAAAGGTTCATGAACTGCATCCCTCTACTCTCCAGACATAATAATATTAACAGAGACCTGGCTAAAATCCAACAATAACAGCAATGAAATATTAGCCCCAGGTTATAATATCCTTCGTAAAGACAGGAAATCCAAAAGGGGTGGGAGTGTAGCAGTCTTATTCAAAGACCATCTTCTACTAGACTGTCTTGAACCCAGTAACCATGACTTTGAAAATGAAGAGCTAATCTTTACCAAGCTAAAACTCAACCTAAGAAAACACATTAACATCATTGCTGGTTATATTCCACCAGGAAATAATATCGCCACCCTAGAACACATTCTGCACTGGACATCTAACTCTCTCCCACAGGAGACAGTTCTGATGGGTGATTTCAATATCGACTGGCTAGATTGCTCCTCTGAGAATCCATCAGCCCACATTAACCTGCACGGATTCTCCCAACTCAGCAAATCCCCCACAAGGACTGACAAATCTTCAAAATGCTAATCTATCATTGATTGGACTCTAGTTAATAACCCCTCCCTCTCTTCTCAGGCAGGTTGTCTTCCTGATGGTCTGAATGACCATCAGCCTACCTTTCTGTTATGAACTCGTAGTCAACAAAAACACCAAGTAATCTACCATACTATCAGAATAAAACAAAACTTTAAGTCAAATAGCTTCATCTCTGCTCTAAAAAGCTGTAACTAGAATCACTTAGACAGCTACCCCTTGAGGAGACTGTTAATTCCTTCAACTCCACCTTCTTAGACATTTTAAATTGTCATGCACCCTCCAGAACTATTAGACTAAAAAACAATTTTGCACCTTGGCTAACCAAAGAATGCATATCCTTACTCAAAGCAAGAGCTAAGGTCTGGGAACAATTTCACAAAAACAAAAAACAAACCACAAGACAAACATTTTTAGAACTCAGAAACAAAGCTAAAAAGCTTGTAAAACTAGATAAAATCAGCTACTACCATAACATTTAAGAGGAGCACCACAATAATCCACAAAAAATTCTGGGCTGCAGTCAATAATATACTTTCATCAGGAAAATCAAGTACCCACACCCCCGCCTCAGCCACCTCCTCTGACAATATAGCAACCCAATTTAATAAATACTTTACTGATATTATCCACTCCCTTGCAAATTCCCTTAACATTCCCAGTGAATCCACTCCTTATACTCCCCCAGCCCTTTAACACCTTACAAAAGTGCCCCAATTAGTTCAAGTTACAACCAGTGTCTGTAAATACTATAAAAAAAACTCCAAAAACTTAAACCAACCACCCTAGCTAAAGACTACCTCCCAGCTGACTTTCTCAAAATTGCAGCAAATGCAATTGCATACCCAGTAGCCATACTTATAAATAGATCATTATCTGAGGGCTTAGTACTCACCATTTGGAAGATCTCCCATATCATTCCTTTAACTAATGGAGGCAATTCCACAGAATTTACTAATTATCATACAATCGCCATCCTGTCACCCTTATCCAAAATCATTGAAAGAATCATCCATACTCAACTCCTGGATTACCTTCTCACACAAAAACTTCTATCAAACACACAACATGTTTTTTTGCCCTTATCACAGCAACACCACAGCCCTAATGGCCTTCACAAATATAGTCAGCTGCTTCAGAAACCATGGAAATTATATATCTGCCATATTTCTGGACATATACAAGACCTTTGATATGGTAAATCACAATAAACTACTCAAATTCCTCTCCTCCTTCAACTTTTGTAGCTGTTCTATCACTTGGTTCCAAAGCTATCTGTCAGGATGTCAGTAGACTGTATGGTGGCAACACCACCTTTCCTTTCTTCTCCTGCTGTCCTTAGGAGTCCCACAAGGCTCCATCCTTGGACCTCTACTCTTCTCTCTATTCACTAACCATCTCCACACTGCCACTCTTCATGCATCTGTAATTCAACATGCAGATGACTCTACACTAATATTGCAGCACCCTCAGTACAGCATCTCAACATCATTACCCAGAAATCCTTTCTATCTGTAGAAGCATGGCTCTCCAATTCCCAACTGATCCTCAACCCAAATAAAACTAAACTCCTTATCTTCTATCCTACAAGATCTCCTTCATCTGTCATATCTTTTAACATCAAATCCAAGAATAAAACTATTATCACCCCAATATCTCATACTAAACTGGTAGGGGTCAAAATTGATAACAACTTGAGATTTCATATCCACATTGCTGAGATCATTAAAAAAGTTCATAAGAAACTAGGTCTACTTTTCAGGAATAAACAATTTGTAACTAGAACCACAAAAACTACTATTGCCCACACTTATCTCCTGTCAGTGCTCCTATATGCCTCCCCAGTTCTGACCGACCTTTGAAAAACAGATTTAACCAAGCTGGAATCCTGTTACAGTAAAATTACCAAATTTGCCACTGATGCCACACATAGGTCTCAGCACTGCACATCTCTTAAACAGCTACATTGGATGGAACTTCCCCAACTCTTGCACTATAATCAACTAACCTTTGCCCACAAAACCCTCCATCATCCTGATACAGTCCCTGCACTCCAAAATCTTCTACGGCCATATTCCACTGCTAGGGTTCTCCGATCCAGCAGTAAACTTCTCCTGGATACCACAAAAGCCAACAACACAGCTGGTGAATTACTCTTCTCAAACATCATCCCTAAAATCTGGAATAAACTATCATCCACCATTATCTCCAGCTCCTCCACAGCACAATTTAAAAAGCTACTAGCAACTCACTTGAGCAGTGCTTGGCTTTGAACCTGTAACTCTCCTGGCTAATACTAATCTCTGTATAGGTAACCATATACTGCTCATTGCGTGCTGTCATTCTCCCCTTCTTTAACTCACTTACACTGCAACTTGCTACAATCTAATTTATTTTTGTTCTACATATAATGTTGATGTTACCTGTGGTAAACTGTATTTCTCCTCACTGTATAAATACTATTATTTGCTTATCTATTGCCATTGCAAGTTTGTCAATTTCTACAATATTTTTGTATTTTGGAGCTTTTCTCCCCAGGCCTCCACTGAAAAGGTACCTGTGTCCAGTTCGACTTTCCTGGTAAACAAATGTAAAATAAAATAAATAAAATAAGTATTTCATTAACTTTTTTTTCTCAGCAGCTCAGCCACAGACTCTTGCTGACCTTAGGCCTGCAATTTCCACTTCATTTGTTTCCACCATTAGCTCATGTATCTCAGTCCCATCAACTTGGAATGTCACTAATGGGATGCAACAGTTGTCATCCTGTGGTTTGGACCATACCTCTCAGCTGTCCAGATTTTCTCAGAATGTCCAGATTTCTTTCTCATATTTTTGGTCCATTCCTCATAAAATTTGCGGTTTTATGGCAAGTAATTGAGGACTGGAGTCAATAAACAATGACATACATTCGAGTTTCAGACTACACATCTTTCAAAAAATGCATGCTAGTAGAAATCCTGTTATTCTAGCAACTTTCTAAATTTATAAGAGCAATATTAAAAACTTGTCCCTATTTGGAGCCTTTGTACCTCCATTATTTTAGGCTTTGTCCAGATTTCTTGCTGTAAGAGGTTGAAAGGTACAGTTAAGGGGTGTATATAATATAATCAGAAACACTATTAGTAGAATGCTTATTAGTCAAACACTAATAAGTGAAAACCTTAAATGTCGAACAAATGTTTCAGCGAAAACTTTCCCTGGGTTAAAAACCAGTTGGCCAACCCAACAAACTGCACAAAAACATCACCAAATAAAATCCATTCTAGTGGGGGGGGTTATGCTCACCCCCCCCCCAATGTTGGGGGCTGTGCCCTACCCTCCCTAACTAAATATACCAACTCTGAGATCGCACTACAGTGGGGAAAGGGCAAATCTCCCGATGACGGCCAACTGGTTGTTTTCCCAGCAAAATCTTTTGCTGAAGCGTTTGTTCAACATTTAGACTTTTCGCTTATTAGTGTTCGACTAATAAGCATTCGACTAATAGTCTTTTCGATTATATGACATAGACCCACAGTTAGGATGATTGTACTGCAATCAGACCTGATTTTACAGTACATCAAATGTCACGTGTTCAGTGATTTCAGGGAAAGACTCTCAATAGTACTGCTGAGGGCTACCCCTTTAAAAGGAGGAACTGCTTATGGCCGTATTTTATATAATTCTTATGTCTAAGACTAGCCTTCAGCCTCTGGCAGAGGACTAACCCTGCTTGCATCATCCCTCTAAGAAGTGAGAGAGATGGCTGATGGCTATGCCACTCCATGATTCCATAGTTCCATGCTTGCAGCCCATGTTTTTGAGGGACAGAGAGCAGTGCATGTGTGTAGGGGGGAGCCTAGTTTGCAGATCAGACATTGATACTGGTACATATGCATACATACTTCAAAACTAGTACCCTCGCAGACATGAAGAAAAAAAAAATTTGTATAAATATCAATGTACTGACAGATACTTGCTTCTTATACTAGTTGATGATTCTTATAGAAGTGGATATGCATGGTAGTAAGGCTGAATTTAGTGAATAAACAAATTCAGTGAGTTGAGCTGTGGTTGGATTCGTAAAAAGGGTCTTAATATTTGCGAAATTAATTGAAGTGCACCTGTTTTAGATACTGGCAAAATTTAATTTATTTTATTTATTTTACATTTGTTTATCAGACCGCGGTGGTGGTGCTGCGGTAGCGTTGTCGCCTCACAGTAAAACGCTGTCCAGTTCGATTCTCAGCTAGAGCGTCTTCTGCGTGAATGGGCGTACCTTCGTTGAAGGTTGTGTGTCAGGGCTGGTAACTCGGCATGCAAAATCAACTACCAATCATTAGCGGACCGGAGTTCCGCTGTGGCGACCCCTAACCGGGAAAAGCCGAAAGACACAACAACATTTTACATTTGTTTACCAGGATAGTACGACTGGACACATGCCCATTTACAGTGGAGACCCGGGGAGAAAAGCTCCACATTCAGTACAGAAAAACAAGTAGTTGAACAATATGATAACAATATGATCATCTATACAGAATCAAAAAATTGACAATAGATAAAAATGCAACTTTTGATACAAAAAAAACAAAAATATGACACTATATAAAAAGTACAACTTGCGATACAACAACAGAAATTGACAATAGATAAGCATTATAACTGACTATATAGACAGACAGAGACTACTTAGAAATGAATTAGTGTAAGTTTAGCATGAGCTAGTATAACTATTAGAAACTTGAGCAGAAAAATAAAATTCTTGATACTGTAGAAACATTACAGTAGGAATAATTGGATATGAAGCTATCTGGGGGGGGGGGGGTAGCAGTATGTAAATGCAGATAGCCCTGTATTTATTAATCCTAATTGTATATGCTGTAAATAAAGAAACACTGCCACACTGTAAATACTCTACTGAAAAAACTGTGCACTGCTATTTCTGCTTGTGTACTTATTTATTTGTGTGTTTTGCTATATTTTATTTTACTGTCAAATTTGCTGTAATTTAGAATACATATTCTCTATGCTGTTCATTTTTAAGCCACGTGGTACAGCGGTTGCATTGTTACCTCACAGCAAGAGGTTCTCCCGTTCGATTCTCGGCTGGAGTGCGGGGAATACCTTCTGTGTGGAGTCTGCATGTCCTCCCCGTGGTCGTGTGACCTCCGAAAGACATGCGTGAATGGGCGTCCCTTCGCTGAAGGTTGGGCGTCGGGCTGGAAACATGGCACCATAAAAATGTACTGACAATCATTAGCAGACCGGAGTTCCGCTGTGGTGACCCCTTACTGGGAAAAGCCGAAAAGGCAAACAACATTCTCTATACTGTTCATTGATTTCTTTTTCTTTTATACTGTTGAACTCAGGTCATGATTAAAAAGGGACAGTATTAGTCTACTGAGTTAGGGATATCAAATTTGAATAAATAAATAAATAAATTCATTTTAGTTAGCCAAATGAGAAAAGGAAGAAATAATAGCAGAGTGGTAAATATTCTTACTGTTCTAGGGCTATCAAAAGTTAGTCAGACAAAGGGAGAGGGAAATATAAACATTGTGTATAAGCACAAATATTTTTTAAGCTTTCTTCTGCTGTATTTGTATTTTATATAATTAGCTGTATAACCTGGAAAATTGACCTCAGTGTGTTTGTCATTTGTAGGCTAACTTCTGAGTGGTGTAAGATATAGTAGCTATCTCAGGCCAGTTTTGTCCACACCCCAAGTTAAGCTACAACATGCTAACTGGCACATTTTCATTTTTATCTGCTTTAAACATAAGCGCTGCAAGGTCTAGTATAGTCTTTTAAATAAAAGAGAAGATTATCTGAAGGATTGCCAGAGAGAGTGCCCAGGCTTTGTTTCTGTATACTAGTTTAAACTTTGGCTGTAACACTCTCGTTATTAATGCTGAGCCTCAAGGGAAGCAGTTATATAAACAGCCCTTTAAGAATAAGTATAACTTATATGACACTGCTAAAGACCCCACTCTGTGTTTTGCCATCCTCTTTCCACACCCACTCCCATTGCTGACATAGTCTCAGCTCTGGATGGGTAATACTGGGGGCATTAAGGTTAGGAGTAACAGAAGCACAAACATGCGGTTGGCCAACTGCAGTATGTGTATGTGTTGGGGGGAGGGGTACTAATTCTGTGAGGTGAACATTTCTAGTATATTAAACACACTGAACAATGATTATAAGTTTCTTCACACTTGTTATACTTATCAGGTAACAATGGTGCCCACCTGTCTTTACCTGATTATCAAATGATTTTAACAAAGACTGTAACCTCTGTGCCAGCTGATGTTACATGTATGCTGGGTATAATTCAATGGTTTATATGTCTGCAGTTCACTCCGTTGTGTGCTGGCTTTGACTGTTAACAGGTGTCCTACTGACTTCATCTTCATGGCTAACACTGTTAAACTCTAAGGAGTGAGAGGGGAAGATATTCAAGAAACTTACAAGAAAGTTTTTAGACAAAGAGTGGTGTATTTCAGGGGTAGAGTCAAAACAGCAGAGGTGGGAGAGTGATGTGTGGTCCAGGAGTGTACCTAATAAGACCAAAAAAGTCTTAATGGGAAAAGAATGAGGAACAGGCAAGGGGTAATAACTGAATATGATTGCTGGTAATACTATATTCATGAAATATGCACAGAATATTTGAGTTTTCTTTTCTACAGATCTTCAGTTTTTTTCTGTAGTTTGTGGTAGTTTTCAGTTCCTTGTTTTATGTGTTGTACTGCAGTGCTGTGTTGTTCTTTAGACTTTGACTCATTAGTGCTGTCAATGAACTAAAGAACTGATCAGTTAAATATTTAATTAAGCTGATAAGAGAGAAGATTTGAAAAGGACCCTTTTAAACCATGATTCAGGCCAAAAGAAACAGGTACAGTCCTTTAAAGAGAGATGTTTCCTACATCTGTACTCTCAGCATGCCATTCAGTCAGCTTTCTAGGTTTTTGACAAAAAATAGCAATCTCAACATTACTTTATCTACTGATAAACAGTAGCCCATAACAGAACTAGTCTTTAGGTAACATATTATCTTGATAAGAGCTTATCAAGCCGTGGTGGTGCAACAGTAGCATTGTTGCCTCAAAGCAAGAGGTTCTCCTGTTCAATTCTCGGCTAGAGTGCCTTCTATGTGGAGTCTGCATGTCCTCCCCGCATTAAAAAGGCATGCATGAATGGGTGTGCCTTTGCTGAAGGTTGGGTGTTGGGCTGGCAACTTGGCACTATAAAAAAAAATCTACTGCCAATCATTAGTAGACCGGAGTTCCACTGTGGTGACACCTAACTGGGAAAAGACAAACAACATTATCTTGGTAAGAACTTGCATTCTTCTAGTATTTCTTAAGGCTAGAGATATAAGTATTATTGTAGCACAGGGGTATTGTTGTACTGTTTATGAGACCCATTCTTTGGTTGAGATGTTAAATCAAGTTTCCTTCCACATTGTGTTCTTGGTGTAATTTCTCCCTCCCTCCTATAAAACTGGTTTATGTGAATGATCAGGAACTCATGCAAGCATTTATATGTCATTTATCTAATACTTTAAGTGCCTTCACACTGCCATTTTAGAACTGCTTGTAAAACTCTTTGGGATGCAGTGTGCCCAGTAATGTATAAGTGTTAATTCTATGTCAGAAATGGTCACCTTATGGGGGCGTGGCCAAGGATGAACACAGGATAGCAGCAAATTTCTTCAGCTCCACCAACATAACTACATTGACAGGAAATTATTACTTCAAAATTCAATTAATGTAATAATTTTCTTTCTAAAAACGTTTGGAATATCAATATCTTGAAAAATATCTAAAAAAGAAAGAAAATTTAACTAATTTTCCTGTCTTAAATCTTTTTGAAAATTTCTCTGTCATCATTTCTGTTCAGAATGAGTTCCAGCAAGGCTAACAGTCAGGATTCCAGCATTAAGAAAGAGCTTCAGTCTTTACTATCAACTATTCAGCTACTAACAACTAAAATTGACAGACTGGATGTTAAAACTGATAACTTTATAGAGAAAACCACAAAACAAATGGATTTGCTACATCAAGAGTTGCAACATCAGAAAGCTCAGATTACAGGTATAGAAGAGACACTTAATGATATGGACAACAGAATTAAGGAAGAAGAAATAAACATTGAATTCTTATTGAAACAGAACACACATCTACAATCCAAACTAGATGACTTGAAAAACACATCCAGATGCAATAATATAAGGATTTTTGGACTGCCAGAAAATATAGAAGGTAACAATATTGCATCTTTTTTAAATACTTGGCTTCCCAAAACTTTAGATCTGTCAGAAGCATTTTCTTTTGGTATTGAAAGAGCCCATAGGTCTTTATCTAACTCTAATATGAATAAAAAGTATCCTAGATCAGTTATTGTAAGATTTTTATCATCTTATGACAAGGAGATGGTATTAAAATCTGCATGGGCTAAAGCACCTATAAAAATTAATGAAGCAACTGTGCGCTTTGACAATGACTATTCTTCCTTGGTAATATCAAAAAGAAAGGTATTTTTACCATTAATAAGAGAGCTTAAGAAGGCACAGTTCAAAACTCATCTTTTATTTCATTCCAAACTAAAAATCTTTTTACCTGATGGCCCTAGAATTTTTGAAGACTTGGACTCTGCTTTGCTGCATATTAAAAAAAATAAAATATTAGATAAAATAGAGGATATGGAATGGGAAAGTCCTTCGCTAAAGAGAATGGCAACAGGAACTTCTTGGAAGACATCAGAGAAACAAAAAAGACTAAAAAACAAATGACATGTTTTATGTTTCTTTGAACTTCTTAATTACAGTTACTATATTTACAAGAAAACCACAAATATCTTAAGGATTT
The DNA here is from genome assembly GCF_019279795.1 of Protopterus annectens. Taxonomy (NCBI): domain Eukaryota; kingdom Metazoa; phylum Chordata; order Ceratodontiformes; family Protopteridae; genus Protopterus; species Protopterus annectens. The sequence goes on from NC_056744.1 coordinate 1,589,549,828, forward strand.
GTTCAGAGTTATTTTTATGTGCAAGAACTGAATTTTGTTTTATAAACAATCAAACTTCCTGAGGAACATAACCTGATATGAATCAATTTGTTTCTCTTTTGTGATAAAGAGACCTAAGGTTAGTAATTTGATACATTTCCTTTTTTTTCTTGTTTTAAATAATGGCATTCTCTTTAAACTAAACATTTAAAGAAGGGTGGGGGAGGGCAGGGAGAGGAGTATGATGAAAAGAAGGAAATATGTCTCAAGTTTTACTTTATTAAAACAAACAGCAAGTAAAATATCTTTGTAGGTACTTTTTTTTTCTCTCTCTCTCTCTCTCTTATTTATAAGGTAATATGCTTCTGATAATACTGATATGGGTATGTAATTAGCTCTGAATGAGAAATTGAAATGGGGCATATAAAAATAAGTTGTGTTTATGTTAAATGACTGAGGGCTTGGTTTCACTGTCACAGAGACTGCAATGACTTGTGAAGTACTTCGAGAAGGTTTTGCACTGCTTAGATCCATTTGTATTACAAAATGAATGTCAGTCACATACTTTTATCAAAATTCCCGCCAGAATGTTATGGGAGACAATTTGGGATGTGGGTATCCTCGTGAATAGTGCCCTCGAGTCATTTTAAAAGCTTCAGCATCCAGAAAACACACAGAGAAGCTGAAAGCAGCCATTTTGAACTTTGACCCCTGATTTCACACTGACTCATCGCAAATTCAAGAAGTAAACTGTTTCAGGAAGTAGAACTGCTGTCAATGCGATATTGTGATGAAAAACGAACTTTATGACATCTAAATGTGAGTTTTTCTTTATAATAATTTACTTATTTAAGATGTAACTTATAAAATATAAAAGTTATAATGATTTTAAGTGACTTAATATGCCATAGTAAACAAATGAGATATTTTAGAAGGCATACAAGGTAAAACTCATACACACATGTTTTTGAAAGCTTATATGACTGCTGCACCTTAATGCATATAGATGCTTATGATTTAAAGATATGTAATGTTGTAAATTATTTGCCATGACTAACAGACAAGTATGTGCATCATTATGATTATATTTCAGAAGAAAATGTCATGTGACACATTTTGAAGCTGCAGTTCAGATTTATAAGATACAGATGGCTTTCATTACAATTATTTATGTATAACTAGGGATCAAATATTGCTGTGTAGTTTGTTATTTTAACTTATACATGAGAATAATCATTTTATTTAAATGGCAACAATAAATATGAGAAGGAAGCTTCTAGTGCAAGTAATTTAAAGTTTTATAGCTACTAATTGTACTGCTATGGCAGAAAGTAGGAATACCTTAATATAAGTAATGTCTGAGTTATAATAGCCTGAGATAACAAATGTTATTGAATTCAAATGAGCGTAAAACATATAATAAGAATTTATTCTTACAAACTTTTATTAAATTATCATATGGGTATTCTCTTTTTTTTTTTCTCTCTCTCTCTTTTCTCTCTCTCTCTTCCCTGCTCCCACTACCAAGATTGTTAGAATGCTATTAAGATTATGAGTTTATTATATAGAATAGATGTACATAGCAATATTAGTTGTTTTTAAATGTTTTATATGTTTATATGAAGCTGTTATATAAATTGTTTAGCCTTGTTATAATAGATAATCAAATTAAATGAGGTTAACTTTAGTTAATAATAGTTAGTATTGAATTAATTTGGTGGCAGCTGGAGTACTGCTGCTTAAGATAGGGGGATAACTTGAGTGGTATTTGCTACTCGAAGTTGGAGTTCTTAACTCCAGGCTGGGTGCATTGTTTAATTCAAACAATATTTTCACCTGATTATTGTTGTGTGTATATAGTTATGACATTCACATCACATTTTATAAACTCATTGTCACTACAAATAAAAGATAAAATTACACAAAATTCTGTAAGATTTTCATTAAATACAGCTATAATTAATAGAACACCTAAAGGAGGAGACATAATAATACGTACTTTAGTAAATGTTATTCTGATTATATGTTTTTATATATTTATAAAAGTTAAATGGTAACTCTAAAAGGAATTTCTTTAAACATTAATGGATTGAATAACCCATGTAAAAGGGCAAGTTTAATGAGATATATTAATCTGCATAGAGCCAATTTAATATTCCTTCAAGAAACACATCTCCTGAAAAAGGATATAGATAAATTAGCCACTAATAAATATACAGTCTTGGTTAGCTCAGAACACACACAGAAAAAAAGAGGAGTGGCTATCTTGTGGAACAAAAATATGCCCATACCTAAAACTATTAAGTCTTATAAAGATGATAAAGGAATGTTCTGTATGGTTACAATACAGATTAATGGGAACATATATACATTAATTAATGTATATTGGATACCAGGAATTGGCACTAATACAGTGAAACACCATCTAAATAAAATTATATCATTTTCTATAGGAGATATTATTTTAGCAAGTGATTTTAATTGTATCCTGCATGAAAAAGATACTACTACTATAGGAAAAAGGAAAATCACATCTAATGCAAAACATTTAAAGGATTTTATTAATTTATATAATTTGAATGATATTAATAATCAGATCGATTCTAAATCATTACCATACACTTTCTTTTCTAATAGATATAAAACTTATTCAAGAATAGATAGAGTCTTTATTTCTAACCAACTGGTAACAGACTTAATTAATTCCAAGATTATTTCATGTCCTATATCAGATCATAACGCAATTGTATTTCAATTTATGGTAAATAGTACTTATTATGTTCAGATCAAAAGAATACCAGCATACTTAACTCAACTAAAGGACTATAAAGATTATATACTTACTGAGGTGCAACATTTCTTAGACTTAAACACTACACCTGATGTCTCCATTATTCACATTTGGGATGCTCTAAAATCATATTTATATGGACAAAGCATCAGATGGTATAATAATAAAAGGAAATCTTGGGACAAGGAATTAATAGACATTCAAAACAAATTAGACTTATACAAACATAACAATAAAGAAAATATTATGGACAAAAAAGTCATCGAGGAAATAAATAAATTAAATGAGAAATACAAAGAAATTTTAAGTCATAAAGTCAAAATAACATTAGAGAAATATAATTTTTTGTCTTACTCAATAAGTCCCAAATACTTACATAAACTTAAAAATAAAACAAAATGGCTGAATAAACAAAATCACATCAAAGAAATTTTCTCTCCAGGGAAAAAGAAGAATGTCTCTAGTTTACCAGAAATATTAGATGAATTTAGAAATCACTTTCATAAAATTAACCACAATAACATTAATATGGATTCTATAGATAAAATAAAGAACTTTATAACTACAAACATGAACAAAAAACTTTATAAACATCAGACTAAATTAATAGATACAAATATTTCATATACAGAGGTAATCACACAAATAAATAAACTTAAATCAAACAAAGCACCAGGTAATGATGGTATTATTCCAGAGATTTATAAAATTTTTCCTAAGAGTACTTACTCATTAATACATAAGGTTTTCATTTCAGCTCAAAATGAGTTATTAATTCCCCCATCCTGGCAATACACATTTATTTCACCAATTTTAAAACCCAATAAAGACCCTACCAGATGCACATCATATAGACCTATTTCATTGCTTAATGTTGACTATAAAATGTTTATGAATATTTTTGCTGACAGATTAAAGACAATCATTCCAGGTATAATAGATATAGATCAGACTGTCTTTATTATAAATAGAAATACTTTTGATAATATAAGGAGAACTTTAACGCTAATTGATTACGCAAACAGAAAAAAGAAAGACTTAACACTTATTAGTCTTGATATAAGTTCAGCTTTTGACTCAGTAAGCTGGGACTACTTCTTTATCTTATTGAGGTGTACAAATTTCTCTGATACATTTGTGAATTTAATTGAACATCTATATAAAGGAGCATTGGCTTACATTAAGATAGGAACATATGTCTCACAAAAAATACCCATATTAAAAGGTACAAAACAAGGGTGTCCACTTTCACCATTATTATTTACTTTAATAATGGAGCCATGGGCTAATTTGATTAGAAACTGCACTGATATAGAAGGATTTGATATAGATGAAAATACAATATCTAAAATCCAACTTTTTGCAGATGATGTTCTAATTACGTCAGCAGGAACAAATTCTTCTATGCGGTCATTATTTGATAAGATGACAGATTTCAAGAATATTTCTGGTTTGATATTTAATGAAGAAAAAACTAAAATATTACCAATATACACACGGAAAAATGTCCTCACTAATGATTTTCACAAATATATACCCAATTCAGGTCAGATAACTTATTTAGGCATAATATTAACTAAAGATATTAAATCCACTATACATAATAATTATAGTAACTGTCTTCGTAATAGACAAAATCTTTTCAATAGCTGGAACAATATGTTTTTTTACCATGGAAGAGAGACTCACAATTATTAAAATGATAATATTCCCAAAGATATTATACATAATACAATCAATAATACTCCCACCTACAAAAATAATTATTAAGAAATTGAATTCACAAATGTTAAATTTCTTATGGGCACCTAATAGACCTAGGATTGCATTAAAGAAACATACTAATAGTTGGTCTCAAGGGGGCATTTCATTTCCAGACTTTAATTTATATGCTATCTCTTCTATTATAAAAGTTATTACTTTGCTAATAGATCAGTCATATGTTGCAAAATGGAAGGAATATTGAGAACTAATTAGCATTCACTTCACGAAAATATCATTAATACACAAAAATACCATTGTAAATAATCCCATGTTATGGTTACTAAAAGAATTTTGCACTTCATCTATTACACCAAAATATATAGCTAGTTACCCATTAAATATTATTATTAGATATCATAATTTTATATTTATGCATCCTAAATATAAAGAATGGAATTTTATTTTATTCCCTATAATGTATACACAAGGTATTCTTTTAACATCCACCTCTGAAAGAATTCTTCTATTCACAGAGAATAATTTAAAGTATTGGTATCAGTTGCTGTCTGACAATAAAGCAAAAAATTTAGACTTCTTAAAGCAAGAATTTGATTTGAGAGAAACATGTTAGTTAGAGATTCAGACTTTTAGACAACATCTTATTAATAAACTTGATTTAATGTCTTTTACAGTTAAAGAATCTGTCCCTATTCTGACTGACTACTTGATATTAAATTTACAACATAGGGTTTCTGATAAAGGTAAGCTCTCACACATACATAAAATTATTAGAGATGAAACTCATTACAGTTCAGACACTTACTGGAATTATTTCATTTCTATTAATGGTGAATCTCCTAAACAACAAGATAAACAATATATATTGGAATCTGCTTATAAAACTACTTTTTCCATTAATTGGAGACTTTTTACCTGGAAATTTTTACATAGATTTTTCTATACACCCTTAATGATGAATAAAATAAACAATAAAGACAACATATGTAAAAGATGTAATGTAGAAATAAATGCTGATTGGGCACATATCTTTTATGACTGTATAAAATTGAAGGAATACTGGATGTTAATCAATGATTTTTTGCAGGCTCTATTCACAGATAATTTCATAGTCTCTAAATCACTTATATTATTTAACACTCCTGTTCCTAAAAGTGTTAAAAAGGTTAAACTTCCCTTATTATGGTCTATTCTAGCAGTGGCTAGAAAAATAATAACCAGAAATTGGATTTCAGATACTCCTCCTTCATTTAATGAATTTAAAAATGTTATGACTGAAGTGTGTCATATGGAACTAATGACAATAAAGTCAAGAACCACTAGAAAAACGTCTTACTATAATATATGGGATACTTTACAAAATCTGTTAAAAAAGTCTTAGTTTCATTAGTAAGATGTTATAATTTAATTAATTGATGTGATTTGTAGTGGATGTCTCTGTAAATACTTTGGTTGTTTTATCAAATGTTATAACCATTTATATTTTAACTGCTTGTATAAGATTGTTATGATATTTATTTTGTATGTTAAAAATAATAAACTTGTTTTTAAAAAAAAAATAAATGGTCACCTTCATGTTATCCTACTACGTCCACTTTGATGCAGTGTGTCCAGTAATGTATAAGTGTTAATTTTATGTCAGAAATGGTCACCTTCATGTTATCCTACTATGTCCACTTTGATGCAGTGTGTCCAGTAATGTATAAGTGTTAATTTTATGTCAGAAATGGTCACCTTCATGTTATCCTACTATGTCCACTTTGATGCAGTGTGTCCAGTAATGTATAAGTGTTAATTCTATGTCAGAAATGGTCACCTTCATGTTATCCTACGTCCACTTTGATGCAGTGTGTCCAGTAATGTATGTGTTAATTCTATGTTAGACATGGTCATCTTCATGTTATCCTACTAAGTCCACTTTGATGCAGTGTGTCCAGTAATGTATAAGTGTTAATTCTATGTCAGAAATGGTCACCTTCATGTTATCCTACTACGTCCACTTTGAAGCAGTGTATCCAGTAATGTATAAGTGTTAATTCTATGTCAGAAATGGTCACCGTCATGTGATCCTACTACTTCCACTTTGATGCAGTGTGTCCAGTAAAGTATAAGTATTAATTCTATGTCAGGCATGGTCACCTTCATATTATCCTACTATGTCCACTTTGATGCAGTGTGTCCAGTAATATATAAGTGCTAATTCTATGTCAGAAATGGTCATCTTCATGTTATCCTACTTCCAATTTGATGTAGTGTGTTCAGTAATGTATAAGTGTTAATTCTATGTCAGAAATGGTTACCTTCATGTTATCCTACTACGTCCACTTTGATGCAGTGTGTCCAGTAATGTATAAGTGTTAATTCTATGTCAGGAATGGTCACCTTCATGTTATCCTACTATGTTCACCTTGATGCAGTGTGTCCAGTAATGTATAAGTGTCAATTTTATGTCAGAAATGGTCACCTTCAAGTTATCCTACCATGTCCACTTTGATGCAGTGTGTCCAGTAATGTATAAGTGTTAATTCTATGTCAGAAATGGTCGCCTTTGTGTTATCCTACTACGTCCTCTTTGATGCAGTGTGTCCAGTAATGTATAAGTGTTAATTCTATGTCAGAAATGGTCACCTTCATGTTATCCTACTTCCACTTTGATGCAGTGTGTCCAGTAATGTATGTGTTAATTCTATGTCAGAAATGGTCACCTTCATGTTATCCTACTTCCACTTTGATGCAGTGTGTCCAGTAATGTATAAGTGTTAATTCTATGTCAGAAATGGTCACCTTCATGTTATCCTACTACTTCCACTTTGATGCAGTGTGTCCAGTAATGTATAAGTGATAATTCTATGTCAGCAATGGTCACCTTCTTATTATCCTATTACGTCCACTTTGATGCAGTGTGCCCAGTAATGTATAAGTGTTAATTCTATGTCAGAAATGGTCACCTTCATGTTATCCTACTACTTCCACTTTGATGCAGTGTGTCCAGTAATGTATAAGTGTTATTTCTATGTCAGAAATGGTCACCTTCATGTTATCCTATGTCGACTTTGATGCAGTGTGTCCAGTAATGTATAAGTGTTAATTCTATGTCAGAAATGGTCACCTTCATGTTATTCTACTTCCACTTTGATGCAGTGTGTCCAGTGATGTATAAGTGTTAATTCTATGTCAGAAATGGTCACCTTCATGTTATCCTACTATGTCCACTTTGATGCAGTGTGTCCAGTAATGTATAAGTGTTAATTCTATGCCAGAAATGGTCACCTTCATGTTATCCTACATCCACTTTTATGCAGTGTGTCAAGTAAAGTATAAGTGTTAATTCAATGTCAGAAATGGTCGCCTTCATGTTATCCTACTACGTCCACTTTGATGCAGTGTGCCCAGTAATGTATAAGTGTTAATTCTATGTCAGAAATGGTCACCTTCATATTATCCTACTACATCCACTTTGATGCAGTGTGTCCAGTAATGTATAAGTGTTAATTCTATGTCAGAAATGGTCACCTTCATGTTATCCTACTACGTCCAGTTTGATGCAGTGTGTCCAATAATGTATAAGTGTTAATTCTATGTCAGAAATGGTCACCTTCGTGTCATCCTACTATGCCCACTTTGATGCAGTGTGTCCAGTAATGTATAAGTGTTAATTCTAGGTCAGAAATGGTCACCTTCATGTTATCCTACTACGTCCACTTTGATGTAGTTTGTCCAGTAATGTATAAGTGTTAATTCTATGTCAGAAATGGTCACCATCATGTTATCCTACTACGTCCACTTTAATGCAATGTGTCCAGTAATGTAAAAGTGTTAATTCTATGTCAGAAATGGTCACCTTCATGTTATCCTACGTCCACTTTGATGCAGTGTGTCCAGTAATGTATGTGTTAATTCTATGTCAGAAATGGTCACCTTCATGTTATCCTACTACGTCCACTTTGATGCAGTGTGTCCAGTAATGTATAAGTGTTATTTCTATGTCAGAAATGGTCACCTTCATGTTATCCTACTACGTCCACTTTGATGTAGTGTGTCCAGTAATGTATAAGTGTTAATTCTATGTCAGATATGGTCACCTTCATGTTATCCTACTATGTCCACTTTGATGCAGTCTGTCCAGTAATGTATAAGTGTTAATTCTATGTCTGGAATGGTCACCTTCATGTTATCCTACTACGTCCACTTTGATGCAGTGTGTCCAGTAATATATAAGTGTTAATTCTATGTCAGAAATGGTCACCTTCATGTTATCCTACTTCCACTTTTATGTAGTGTGTTCAGTAATGTATAAGTGTTAATTCTATGTCAGAAATGGTTACATTCATGTTATCCTACTACGTCCACTTTGATGTAGTGTGTCCAGTAATGTACAGGCATTAAATCTATGTCAGAAATGGTCACCTTCATGTTATCCTACTATGTCCACTTTAATGCAGTGTGCCCAGTAATGTATAAGTGTTACTTCTATGTCAGAAATGGTCACCTTCATTTTATCCTACTATGTCCACTTTGATGCAGTGTGTCCAGTAATGTATAAGTGTTAATTCTATGTCAGAAATGGTCACCTTCATGGTATCCTACTACGTCCACTTTGATGCAGTGTGTCCAGTAATGTATACGTGTTAATTCTATGTCAGAAATGGTCACCTTCATGTTATCCTACTACGGCTACTTTGATGCAGTGTGTCCAGTAATGTATAAGTGTTAATTCTGTGTCAGAAATGGTCACCTTCATGTTATCCTACTATGTCCACTTTGATGCAGTGTGCCCAGTAATGTATAAGTGTTAATTCTATGTCAGAAATGGTCACCATCATGTTATCCTACTACGTCTACTTTGATGCAGTGTCTCCAGTAATCTATGTGTTAATTCTATGTCAGAAATGGTCACCTTCATGTTATCCTACTACTTCCACTTTGATGCATTGTGTCCAGGAATGTATAAATGTTAACTCTATGTCAGCAATGGTCACCTTCCTGTTATCCTACTACTTCCACTTTGATGCAGTGTGCCCAGTAATGTATAAGTGTTAATTCTATGTTAGAAATGGTCACCTTCATGTTATCCTACTTCTACTTAGATGCAGTGTGTCCAGTAATGTATGTGTTAATTCTATGTCAGAAATGTCCAACTTCATGTTATCCTACTATGCCCACTTTGATGTAGTGTGTCCAGTACTGTATAAGTATTAATTCTATGTCAGAAATGGTCACCTTCATGTTATCCTATTATGTCCAGTTTAATGCAGTGTGCCCAGTAATGTATAAGTGTTAATTCTATGTCAGAAATGGCCATCTTCATGTTATCCTACTTCCACTTTTATGTAGTGTGTTCAGTAATGTATAAGTATTAATTCTATGCCAGAAATGGTCACCTTCATGTTATCCTACTATGTCCACTTTAATGCAGTGTGCCCAGTAATGTATAAGTGTTAATTCTATGTCAGAAATGGTCACCTTCATGTTATCCTACTACGTCCGCTTTGATACAGTGTGTCCAGTAATGTATAAGTGTTAATTCTATGTCTGGAATGGTCAACTTCATGTTATCCTACTAAGTCCACTTTGATGCAGTGTGTCCAGTAATGTATAAGTGTTAATTCTATGTCAGGGATGGTCACCTTCATGTTATCCTACTATGTTCACTTTGATGCAGTGTATCCAGTAATGTATTTGTTAATTCTATGTCATAAATGGTCACGTTCATGTTATCCTACTACTTCCACTTTGATGCAGTGTGCCCAGTAATGTATAAGTGATAATTCTATGTCAGCAATGGTCACCTTCTTGTTATCCTACTACGTCCACTTTGATGCAGTGTGCCCAGTAATGTATAAGTGTGAATTATTTGTCAGAAATGGTCACCTTCATTTTATCCTACTACATTCACTTTGATGTATTGTGTCCAGTAATGTATAAGTGTTAATTCTATGTCAGAAATTGTCACCTTCATGTTATCCTGCTACTTCCACTTTGATGCAGTGTGTCCAGTAATGTATAAGTGCTAATTCTATTTCAGAAATAGTCACCTTCATGTTATCCTACTACTTCCACTTTGATGCAGTGTGTCCAGTAATGTATAAGTGTTAATTCTATGTCAGAAATGGTCACCTTAATGTTATCCTATGTCCACTTTGATGCAGTGTGTCCAGTAATGTATAAGTGTTAATTCTATGTCAAAAATGGTCACCTTCATGTTATTCTACTTCCAATTTGATGCAGTGTGTCCAGTAATGTATAAGTGTTAATTCTATGTCAGAAATGGTCACCTTCATGTTTTCCTACTACATCCACTTTGATGCAGTATGTCCAGTAATGTATAAGTGTTAATTCTATGTTAGAAATGGTCACCTTCATTTTATCCTTCTACATCCACTTTGATGCAGTGTGTCCAGTAATGTATAAGTGTTAATTCTATGTCAGAAATGGTCACCTTCATTTTATCCTATGTCCACTTTGATGCAGTGTGTCCAGTAATGTATAAGTATTAATTCAGTCAGAAATGGTCACCTTCATGTTATCCTACAAAGTCCACTTTGATGCAGTGTGTCCAGTAATGTATAAGTGTTAATTCTATGTCAGGGATGGTCACCTTTATGTTATCCTACTATGTTCACTTTGATGCAGTGTATCCAGTAATGTATTTGTTAATTCTATGTCAGAAATGGTCACGTTCATGTTATCCTACTACTTCCACTTTGATGCAGTGTGCCCAGTAATGTATAAGTGATAATTCTATGTCAGCAATGGTCACCTTCATGTTATCCTACGTCCACTTTGATGCAGTGTGTCCAGTAAAGTATAAGTGTTAAATCTATGTCAGAAATGGTCGCCTTCATGTTATCCTACTACGTCCACTTTGATGCAGTGTGCCCAGTAATGTATAAGTGTTAATTCTTTGTAAGAAATGGCTACCTTCATGTTATCATACTACATCCACTTTGATGCAGTGTGTCCAGTAATGTATAAGTGTTAATTCTATGTCAGAAATGGTCACCTTCATGTTATCCTACTACGTCCACTTTGATGCAGTGTGTCCAGTAATGTATAAGGGTTAATTCTATGTCAGAAATGGTCACCTTCCTGTCATCCTACTATGTCCACTTTGATGCAGTGTGTCCAGTAATGTATAAGTGTTAATTCTAGGTCAGAAATGGTCACCTTCATGTTATCCTACTATGTCCACTTTGATGTAGTTTGTCCAGTAATGTATAAGTGTTAATTCTATGTCAGAAATGGTCACCATCATGTTATCCTACTATGTCCACTTTGATGCAATGTGTCCAGTAATGTATACGTGTTAATTCTATGTCAGAAATGGTCATCTTCATGTTATCCTACTACGTCCACTTTGATGCAGTGTGTCCAGTAATGTATAAGTGCTAATTCTATGTCAGAAATGGTCACCTTCCTGTCATCCTACTATGTCCACTTTGATGCAGTGTGTCCAGTAATGTATAAGTGTTAATTCTAGGTCAGAAATGGTCACCTTCATGTTATCCTACTACGTCCACTTTGATGCAGTGTGCCCAGTAATGTATAAGTGTTAATTCTGTGTCAGAAATGGTCACCAGCATGTTATCTTACTACGTCCACTTTGATGTATTGTGACCAGTAATGTATAAGTGTTAATTCTATGTCAGAAATGGTCACCTTCATGTTATCCTGCTACTTCCACTTTGATGCAGTGAGTCCAGTAATGTATAAGTTTTACTTCTGTTTCAGAAATGGTCACCTTCATGTTATCTTACTACTTCCAGTTTAATGCAGTGTGTCCAATAATGTATAAGTGTTAATTCTATGTCAGAAATGGTCACCTTCATGTTATCCTACTACGTCCACTTTGATGCAGTGTGTCCAGTACTGTATAAGTGTTAATTCTATGTCAGAAATGGTCACATTCATGTTATCCTACGTCCACTTTGATGCAGTGTGTCCAGTAAAGTATAAGTGTTAATTCTATGTCAGAAATGGTCACCTTCATTTTGTCCTACTACATCCACGTTGATGCGGTGTGTCCATTAATGTATAAGTGTTAATTCTATGTCAGAAATGGTCACCTTCATGTTATCCTACTATGTCCACTTTAATGCAGTGTGCCCAGTAATGTATAAGTGTTAATTCTATGTCAGAAATGGTCACCTTCATTTTATCCTACTACGTCCACTTTGATGCAGTGTGTCCAGTAATGTATAAGTGTTAATTCTATGTCAGGAATGGTCACCTTCATGTTATCCTACTATGTTCACTTTGATGCTATGTGTCCAGTAATATATAAGTGTTAATTCTATGTCAGAAATGGTCACCTTCATGTTATCCTACTACATCCACTTAGTTGCAGTGTGTCCAGTAATGTATAAGTGTTAATTCTATGTCAGAAATGGTCACCTTCATGTTATCCTGCTACTTCCACTTTGATGCAGAGTGCCCAGTAATGTATAAGTGTTAATTCTATTTCAGAAATGGTCACCTTCATGTTATCTTACTACTTCCAGTTTGATGCAGTGTGTCCAATAATGTATAAGTGTTAATTCTATGTCAGGAATGGTCACCTTCATGTTATCCTACTATGTTCACTTTGATGCTATGTGTCCAGTAATATATAAGTGTTAATTCTATGTCAGAAATGGTCACCTTCATTTTATTCTACTTCCACTTTGATGCAGTGAGTCCAGTAATGTATAAGTTTTAATTCTATGTCAGGAATGGTCACCTTCATGTTATCCTACTATGTTCACTTTGATGCTATGTGTCCAGTAATATATAAGTGTTAATTCTATGTCAGAAATGGTCTCCTTCATTTTATCCTATGTCCACTTTGAAGCAGTGTGTCCAGTAATGTCTAAGTATTAATTCTATGTCAGAAATGGTCACCTTCATGTTATCCTACTACGTGCACTTTGATGCAGTGTGTCCAGTACTGTATAAGTGTTAATTCTATGTCAGAAATGGTCACCTTCATGTTATCCTACGTCCACTTTGATGCAGTGTGTCCAGTAAAGTATAAGTGTTAATTCTATGTCAGAAATGGTCGCTTTCATGTTATCCTACTACATCCACTTTGATGCAGTGTGCCCAGTAATGTTTAAGTGTTAATTCTATGTCATAAATGGTCACCTTCATTTTATCGTACTACGTCCACTTTGATGCAGTGTGTCCAGTAATGTATAAGTGTTAACTCTATGTCAGAAATGGTCACCTTCATGTTATCCTACTATGTCCACTTTGATGCATTGTGTGCCGTAAGGTATAAGTGTTAATTGTATGTCAGAAATGGTCACCTTCATGTTATCCTACTACATTCACTTTGATGCAGTGTGTCCAGTAATGTATAAGTGTTAATTCTATGAAATAAATGGTCACCTTCATGTTATCCTACTTCCACTTTGATGCAGTGTGTCCAGTAATGTATGTGTTAATTCTATGAAAGAAATGGTCACCTTCATGTTATCCTACTTCCACTTTGATGCAGTGTGTCCAGTAATGTATAAGTGTTAATTCTATGTCAGAAATGGTCACCTTCATGTTATCCTCCTACGTCCCCTTTGATGCAGTGTGCCCAGTAATGTATAAGTGTTTATTCTATGTCAGAAATGGTCACCTTCATGTTATCCTATGTCCACTTTGATGCAGTGTGTCCAGTAATGTATAAGTGTTAATTCTATGTCAGAAATGGTCAACTTCATGTTATTCTACTACGTCCACTTTGATGTAGTGTGTCCAGTAATGTATAAGTGTTAATTCTATGTCAGAAATTGTCACCATCATGTTATCCTGCTACATCCACTTTGATGTAGTGTGTCCAGTAATTTATAAGTGTTAATTCTATGTCAGAAATGGTCAGCTTCAATTTATCCTACTACTCCCACTTTGATGCAGTGTGTCCATTAATGTATGTGTTAATTCTATGCCAGAAATGCTCACCTTCATGTTATCCTACTACTTCCACTTTGATGCAGTGTGTCCAGTAATGTATAAGTGTTAATTCTATGTCAGCAATGGTCACCTTCATGTTATCCTACTACGTCCACTTTGATGCAGTGTGCCCAGTAATGTATAAGTGTTAATTCTATGTCAGAAATGGTCACCTTCATGTTATCCTACTTCCACTTTGATGCAGTGTGTCCAGTAATGTATAAGTGTTAATTCTATGAAAGAAATGGTCACCTTCATGTTATCCTACTTCCACTTTGATGCAGTGTGTCCAGTAATGTATAAGTGTTAATTCTATGTCAGAAATGGTCAACTTCATGTTATTCTACTACATCCACTTTGATGTAGTGTGTCCAGTAATGTATAAGTGTTAATTCTATGTCAGAAATTGTCACCATCATGTTGTCCTGCTACATCCACTTTGATGTAGTGTGTCCAGTAATTTATAAGTGTTAATTCTATGTCAGAAATGGTCAGCTTCAATTTATCCTACTACTCCCACTTTGATACAGTGTGTCCATTAATGTTTAAGTGTTAATTCTATGTCAGCAATGGTCACCTTCATGTTATCCTACTACTTCCAGTTTGATGCAGTGTGCCCAGTAATGTATAAGTGTTAATTCTATGTCAGAAATGGTCAACTTCATGTTATTCTACTACGTCTACTTTGATGTAGTGTGTCCAGTAATGTATAAGTGTTAATTCTATGCCAGAAATGGTCACCTTCGTGTTATCCTACTACTTCCACGTTGATGCAGTGTGTCCAGTAATGTATAAGTGTTAATTCTATGAAAGAAATGGTCACCTTCATGTTATCCTACTTCCACTTTGATGCAGTGTGTCCAGTAATGTATAAGTGTTAATTCTATGAAAGAAATGGTCACCTTCATGTTATCCTACTTCCACTTTGATGCAGTGTGTCCAGTAATGTATAAGTGTTAATTTTATGTCAGAAATGGTCACCTTCATGTTATCCTCCTACGTCCTCTTTGATGCAGTGTGCCCTGTAATGTATAAGTGTTAATTCTATGTCAGAAATGGTCACCTTCATGTTATCCTGCTACATCCACTTTGATGTAGTGTGTCCAGTAATTTATAAGTGTTAATTCTATGTCAGAAATGGTCACCTTCATGTTATCCTACTACTTCCACTTTGATGCAGTGTGCCCAGTAATGTATAAGTGTTAATTCTATGTCAGAAATGGTCACCTTCATGTTATCCTACTACGTCCACTTTGATGCAGAGTGCCCAGTAATGTATAAGTGTTAATTCTATGTCAGAAATGGTCACCGTCATGTTATCCTACTACGTCTACTTTGATGCAGTGTGTCCAGTAATGTATAAGTGTTAATTCTATGTCAGAAATGGTCAACTTCATGTTATTCTACTACGTCCACTTTGATGTAGTGTGTCCAGTAATGTATAAGTGTTAATTCTATGTCAGAAATTGTCACCATCATGTTATCCTGCTACATCCACTTTGATGTAGTGTGTCCAGTAATTTATAAGTGTTAATTCTATGTCAGAAATGGTCAGCTTCAATTTATCCTACTACTCCCACTTTGATGCAGTGTGTCCATTAATGTTTAAGTGTTAATTCTATGTCAGCAATGGTCACCTTCATGTTATCCTACTACTTCCACTTTGATGCAGTGTGCCCAGTAATGTATAAGTGTTAATTCTATGTTAGAAATTGTCACCTTCATGTTATCCTACTTCCACTTTGATGCAGTGTGTCCAGTAATGTATGTGTTAATTCTATGTCAGAAATGGTCACCTTCATGTTATCCTACTACGTCCACTTTGATGCAGAGTGCCCAGTAATGTATAAGTGTTAATTCTATGTCAGAAATGGTCACCGCCATGTTATCCTACTACGTCTACTTTGCTGCAGTGTGTCCAGTAATGTATGTGTTAATTCTATGTCAGAAATGGTCACCTTCATGTTATCCTACTACGTCCACTTTGATGCAGTGTGTCCAGTAATTTATAAGTGTTAATTCTATGTCAGCATTGGTCACCTTCATGTTATCCTACTACTTCCACTTTGATGCAATGTTCCCAGTAATGTATAAGTGTTAATTCTATGTTAGAAATGGTCACCTTCATGTTATCCTACTTCCACTTTGATGCAGTGTGTCCAGTAATGTATGTGTTAATTCTATATCAGAAATGGCCACCTTCATGTTATCCTACTTGCACTTTGATGCAGTGTGTCCAGTAATGTATAAGTGTTAATTCTATGTCAGCAATGGTCACCTTCATGTTATCCTACTACGTCTACTTTGATGCATTGTGCCCAGTAATGTATAAGTGTTAATTCTGTGTCAGAAATGGTCACCAGCATGTTATCTTACTACGTCCACTTTGATGTATTGTGTCCAGTAATGTATAAGTGTTAATTCTATGTCAGAAATGGTCACCTTCATGTTATCCTGCTACTTCCACTTTGATGCAGTGAGTCCAGTAATGTATAAGTTTTAATTCTATTTCAGAAATGGTCACCTTCATGTTATCTTACTACTTCCAGTTTGATGCAGTGTGTCCAATAATGTATAAGTGTTAATTCTATGTCAGAAATGGTCACCTTCATGTTATTCTACTTCCACTTTGATGCAGTGAGTCCAGTAATGAATAAGTGTTAATTCTATGTCAGGAATGGTCACCTTCATTTTGTCCTACTACATCCACTTTGATGCAGTGTGTCCAGTAATGTATAAGTGCTAATTCTATGTCAGAAATGATCACCTTCATTTTATCCTATGTCCACTTTGAAGCAGTGTGTCCAGTAATGTCTAAGTATTAATTCTATGTCAGAAATGGTCACCTTCATGTTATCCTACTATGTCCACTTTGATGCAGTGTGTCCAGTACTGTATAAGTGTTAATTCTATGTCAGAAATGGTCACCTTCATGTTATCCTACGTCCACTTTGATGCAGTGTGTCCAGTAAAGTATAAGTGTTAATTCTATGTCAGAAATGGACGCTTTCATGTTATCCTACTACGTCCACTTTGATGCAGTGTGCCCAGTAATGTTTAAGTGTTAATTCTATGTCATAAATGGTCACCTTCATTTTATCGTACTACGTACACTTTGATGCAGTGTGTCCAGTAATGTATAAGTGTTAATTCTATGTCAGAAATGGTCACCTTCATGTTATCCTACTATGTCCACTTTGATGCAGTGTGCACCGTAATGTATAAGTGTTAATTGTATGTCAGAAATGGTCACCTTCATGTTATCCTACTACGTTCACTTTGATGCAGTGTGTCCAGTAATGTATAAGTGTTAATTCTATGAAAGAAATGGTCACCTTCATGTTATCCTACTTCCACTTTGATGCAGTGTGTCCAGTAATGTATAAGTGTTAATTCTATGAAAGAAATGGTCACCTTCATGTTATCCTACTTCCACTTTGATGCAGTTTGTCCAGTAATGTATAAGTGTTAATTCTATGTCAGAAATGGTCACCTTCATGTTATCCTCCTACGTCCTCTTTGATGCAGTGTGCCCAGTAATGTATAAGTGTTAATTCTATGTCAGAAATGGTCACCTTCATGTTATCCTATGTCCACTTTGATGTAGTGTGTCCAGTAATGTATAAGTGTTAATTCTATGTCAGAAATTGTCACCATCATGTTATCCTGCTACATCCACTTTGATGTAGTGTGTCCAGTAATTTATAAGTGTTAATTCTATGTCAGAAATGGTCAGCTTCAATTTATCCTACTACTCCCACTTTGATGCAGTGTGTCCATTAATGTTTAAGTGTTTATTCTATGTCAGCAATGGTCACCTTCATGTTATCCTACTACTTCCACTTTGATGCAGTGTGCCCAGTAATGTATAAGTGTTAATTCTATTTTAGAAATTGTCACCTTCATGTTATCCTACTTCCACTTTGATGCAGTGTGTCCAGTAATGTATGTGTTAATTCTATGCCAGAAATGGTCACCTTCATGTTATCCTACTACTTCCACTTTGATGCAGTGTGTCCAGTAATGTATAAGTGTTAATTCTATGTCAGCAATGGTCACCTTCATGTTATCCTACTACGTCCACTTTGATGCAGTGTGCCCAGAAATGTATAAGTGTTAATTCTATGTCAGAAGTGGTCACCTTCATGTTATCCTACTTCCACTTTGATGCAGTGTGTCCAGTAATGTATAAGTGTTAATTCTATGAAAGAAATGGTCACCTTCATATTATCCTACTTCCACTTTGATGCAGTGTGTCCAGTAATGTATAAGTGTTAATTCTATGTCAGAAATGGTCACCTTCATGTTATCCTCCTATGTCCTCTTTGATGCAGTGTGCCCAGTAATGTATAAGTGTTAATTCTATGTCAGAAATGGTCAACTTCATGTTATTCTACTACGTCCACTTTGATGTAGTGTGTCCAGTAATGTATAAGTGTTAATTCTATGCCAGAAACGGTCACCTTCATGTTATCCTACTACTTCCACTTTGATGCAGTGTGTCCAGTAATGTATAAGTGTTAATTCTATGAAAGAAATGGTCACCTTCATGATATCCTACTTCCACTTTGATGCAGTGTGTCCAGTAATGTATAAGTGTTAATTCTATGAAAGAAATGGTCACCTTCATGTTATCCTATGTCCACTTTGATGCAGTGTGTCCAGTAATGTATAAGTGTTAATTCTATGTCAGAAATGGTCAACTTCATATTATTCTACTATGTCCACTTTGATGTAGTGTGTCCAGTAATGTATAAGTGTTAATTCTATGTCAGAAATTGTCACCATCATGTTATCCTGCTACATCCACTTTGATGTAGTATGTCCAGTAATTTATAAGTGTTAATTCTATGCCAGAAATGGTCAACTTCAATTTATCCTACCATTCCCTCTTTGATGCAGTGTGTCCATTAATGTTTAAGTGTTAATTCTATGTCAGCAATGGTCACCTTCATGTTATCCTACTACTTCCACTTTGATGCAGTGTGCCCAGTAATGTATAAGTGTTAATTCTATGAAATAAATGGTCACCTTCATGATATCCTACTTCCACTTTGATGCAGTGTGTCCAGTAATGTATAAGTGTTAATTCTATGTCAGAAATGGTCAACTTCATGTTATTCTACTACGTCCACTTTGATGTAGTGTGTCCAGTAATGTATAAGTGTTAATTCTATGCCAGAAACGTTCACCTTCATGTTATCCTACTACTTCCACTTTGATGCAGTGTGTCCAGTAATGTATAAGTGTTAATTCTATGAAAGAAATGGTCACCTTCATGATATCCTACTTCCACTTTGATGCAGTGTGTCCAGTAATGTATAAGTGTTAATTCTATGAAAGAAATGGTCACCTTCATGTTATCCTACTTCCACTTTGGTGCAGTGTGTCCAGTAATGTATAAGTGTTAATTTTATGTCAGAAATGGTCACCTTCATGTTATCCTCCTACGTCCTCTTTGATGCAGTGTGCCCAGTAATGTATAAGTGTTAATTCTATGTCAGAAATGGTCACCTTCATGTTATCCTATGTCCACTTTGATGCAGTGTGTCCAGTAATGTATAAGTGTTAATTCTATGTCAGAAATGGTCAACTTCATGTTATTCTACTACGTCCACTTTGATGTAGTGTGTCCAGTAATGTATAAGTGCTAATTCTATGTCAGAAATTGTCACCATCATGTTATCCTGCTACATCCACTTTGATGTAGTGTGTCCAGTAATTTATAAGTGTTAATTCTATGTCAGAAATGGTCAGCTTCAATTTATCCTACTACTCCCACTTTGATGCAGTGTGTCCATTAATGTTTAAGTGTTAATTCTATATCAGCAGTGGTCACCTTCATGTTATCCTACTACTTCCACTTTCATGCAGTGTGCCCGGTAATGTATAAGTGTTAATTCTATGTTAGAAATTGTCACCTTCATGTTATCCTACTTCCACTTTGATGCAGTGTGTCCAGTAATGTATGTGTTAATTCTATGTCAGAAATGGTCACCTTCATGTTATACTACTACGTCCACTTTGATGCAGAGTGCCCAGTAATGTATAAGTGTTAATTCTATGTCAGAAATGGTCACCGTCATGTTATCCTACTACGTCTACTTTGATGCAGTGTGTCCAGTAATGTATGTGTTAATTCTATGTCAGAAATGTTCACCTTCATGTTATCCTACTACTTCCACTTTGATGCAGTGTGTCCAGTAATTTTAAGTGTTAATTCTATGTCAGCATTGGTCACCTTCATGTTATCCTACTACTTCCACTTTGATGCAATGTTCCCAGTAATGTATAAGTGTTAATTCTATGTTAGAAATGGTCACCTTCATGTTATCCTACTTCCACTTTGATGCAGTGTGTCCAGTAATGTATGTGTTAATTCTATATCAGAAATGGCCACCTTCATGTTATCCTACTTGCACTTTGATGCAGTGTGTCCAGTAATGTATAAGTGTTAATTCTATGTCAGCAATGGTCACCTTCATGTTATCCTACTACGTCCACTTTGATGCATTGTGCCCAGTAATGTATAAGTGTTAGTTTTGTGTCAGAAATGGTCACCAGCATGTTATCTTACTACGTCCACTTTGATGTATTGTGTCCAGTAATGTATAAGTGTTAATTCTATGTCAGAAATGGTCACCTTCATGTTATCCTGCTACTTCCACTTTGATGCAGTGAGTCCAGTAATGTATAAGTTTAAATTCTATTTCAGAAATGGTCACCTTCATGTTATCTTACTACTTCCAGTTTGATGCAGTGTGTCCAATAATGTATAAGTGTTAATTCTATGTCAGAAATGGTCACCTTCATGTTATTCTACTTCCACTTTGATGCAGTGAGTCCAGTAATGAATAAGTGTTAATTCTATGTCAGGAATGGTCACCTTCATTTTATCTTACTACATCCACTTTGATGCAGTGTGTCCAGTAATGTATAAGTGCTAATTCTATGTCAGAAATGGTCACCTTCATTTTATCCTATGTCCACTTTGAAGCAGTGTCCAGTAATGTCTAAGTGTTAATTCTATGTCAGAAATGGTCACCTTCATGTTATCCTATTACGTCCACTTTGATGCAGTGTGTCCAGTACTGTATAAGTGTTAATTCTATGTCAGAAATGGTCACCTTCATGTTATCCTACTTCCACTTTGATGCAGTGTGTCCAGTAAAGTATAAGTGTTAATTCTATGTCAGACATGGTCGATTTCATGTTATCCTACTACATCCACTTTGATGCAGTGTGCCCAGTAATGTTTAAGTGTTAATTCTATGTCATAAACGGTCACCTTCATTTTATCGTACTACGTCCACTTTGATGCAGTGTGTCCAGTAATGTATGTGTTAATTCTATGCCAGAAATAGTCACCTTCATGTTATCCTACTACTTCCACTTTGATGCAGTGTGTCCAGTAATGTATAAGTGTTAATTCTATGTCAGCAATGGTCACCTTCATGTTATCCTACTACGTCCACTTTGATGCAGTGTGCCCAGTAATGTATAAGTGTTAATTCTATGTCAGAAATGGTCACCTTCATGTTATCCTACTTCCACTTTGATGCAGTTTGTCCAGTAATGTATAAGTGTTAATTCTATGAAAGAAGTGGTCACCTTCATGTTATCCTACTTCCACTTTGATGCAGTGTGTCCAGTAATGTATAAGTGTTAATTCTATGTCAGAAATGGTCACCTTCATGTTATCCTCCTACGTCCTCTTTGATGCAGTGTGCCCAGTAATGTATAAGTGTTAATTCTATGTCAGAAATGGTCACCTTCATGTTATCCTATGTCCACTTTGATGCAGTGTGTCCAGTAATGTATAAGTATTAATTCTATGTCAGAAATGGTCAACTTCATGTTATTCTACTACGTCCACTTTGATGTAGTGTGTCCAGTAATGTATAAGTGTTAATTCTATGTCAGAAATTGTCACCATCATGTTATCCTGCTACATCCACTTTGATGTAGTGTGTCCAGTAATTTATAAGTGTTAATTCTATGTCAGAAATGGTCAGCTTCAATTTATCCTACTACTCCCACTTTGATGCAGTGTGTCCATTAATGTTTAAGAGTTAATTCTATGTCAGCAATGGTCACCTTCATGTTATCCTACTACTTCCACTTTGATGCAGTGTGCCCAGTAATGTATAAGTGTTAATTCTATGTCAGAAATGGTCATCTTCATGTTATTCTACTACGTCCACTTTGATGTAGTGTGTCCAGTAATGTATAAGTGTTAATTCTATGCCAGAAATGGTCACCTTCATGTTATCCTACTACTTCCACTTTGATGCAGTGTGTCCAGTAATGTATAAGTGTTAATTCTATGAAAGAAATGGTCACCTTCATGTTATCCTACTTCCACTTTGATGCAGTGTGTCCAGTAATGTATAAGTGTTAATTCTATGTCAGAAATGGTCACCTTCATGTTATCCTACTTCCTCTTTGATGCAGTGTGCCCAGTAATGTATAAGTGTTAATTCTATGTCAGAAATGGTCACCTTCATGTTATCCTATGTCCACTTTGATGCAGTGTGTCCAGTAATGTATAAGTGTTAATTCTATGTCAGAAATGGTCACCTTCGTGTTATCCTACTATGTCCACTTTGATGCAGTGTGTCCAGTGATGTACAACTGTTAATTCTATGTCAGAAATGGTCACCTTCATGTTATCCTACTACGCCCTCTCTGATGCAGTGTGCCCAGTAATGTATAAGTGTTAATTCTATGTCAGAAATGGTCACCTTCATGTTATCCTACTACATCCACGTTGATGCAGTGTGTCCAGTAATGTATAAGTGTTAATTCTATGTCAGAAGTGGTCACCTTCATGTTATCCTACTACTTCCACTTTGATGCAGTGTGTCCAGTAATGTATAAGTGTTAATTTTATGTCAGAAATGGTCACCTTCATGTTATCCTACTACGTCCACTTTGATGCAGTCTGCGCAGTAATGTATAAGTGTTAATTCTATGTCAGAAATGGTCACCTTCATGTTATCCTACTTCGTTCACTTTTATGCAGTGTGTCCAGTAATGTATAAGTGTTAATTCTATG
>NC_056744.1:1590285592-1590290019 GCF_019279795.1 Protopterus annectens
CATCGTGCAAACCCACTTACAACTGCTTTAAAGTGCCTTACTCACTCTGTAGCCAACGGGCTGTGTTCTACCCAGCAACAAAATAAACAGCTCCTGCAAGGCTCAAAACCAGGACCCTGCGCACCATACACAAACTGAGTTACTACTAAGCCATGACAGATATGCATAATCATGATGTTTTCACATACATATCATCCAGCCCAAGTATACAACACTACAGGGAATGTATTATGCATGTAGATGTATTTGTGTGCGTATATATATTCATCTTTAAATGAATATAACAAATCTATATATGTAGATATAGGTATAGAAATATATATATATGTATATATATATATATATATATATATATATATATATATATATATATATATATGCCAATAAATACATATATACATAGATACACATACATCCATAGATATATATGCATATATCCACATGTTCACATATATACAGCACTAGGAATGCATATATGTCAGCATATATATGGCTCAACTTTCAAAGGGAGGAAACCTTGTGTCCAAAAGTTGGAAGGCCAAAAGTATGTTCTCAACATTGCACAATCTTGCAATACATGCATCAAATGTGACATGAGCGAATGTCACTATGCATTTGCTCATTGCAGATTAGGCAATTTGGTTGCGGATGCCACTATAGTGGGGATGGGGACAAAATTGCCTATCACCACTGTAGTGCAAGCTAGGAGTTAGTATATCACAGTAGGTGGGTTGTGGAGGGCCCAGCCCCCCAGAGGGGGGGTGCAGGGGTCATGCCCCCGGCATTACGAAATGTATTCCAATTTGCAGTTCAAGAGTCAGCGAAAGTGCCTTTAGAACTGCAGTGTTTTTAACTGTGGTGCAGTAAAAAATGACGGGTTAGTCCTTTTGGTTTGCAGAAAGTGCCATTTGAAGGAATGATTGTCTCCCTGTCAAAGGTGAACACATATATATCAATATAGGTATATATGGACATACATCTGTAGATGGAACTGGGAACGTAACCACAACATATATGTCCCCATGCACTATTGATGGGTTTGAGAGACCCAAACAACATACATCTGGCATGGATAGGAATCCACCCCCCAGCCAAACATGTTTGCCCTGCAATACAATACCATCCTTAGCAGATCCCATAAGCAGGACCCTACACGACAAGGGCAGTACATGTTAACAGTACTCCATCCCACCTGTAGGATGTCAGGCTGGCATTACTAACATATCATGCAGTACAGTCAGGTGACATATCATGCTTGGGGGAACCCCCTGGGCAGGTGCAGTAAGTAGCTGGGATCCCTCATACAATCCAGTACCCCTACACCTGACAATGGATTCAGCAATGTTGGCAGGGCCTACCACAAGTCCACCATGTCAGCTGGGAACTACCACCCGGTAGCCTGATGACCCTGGTCTGCAGGGACATGGAACATATCAACAATGAACCCATGGCCAATGTCACTGGTAATCTCAACACATGGGACCCCGCCAATGTTGGACTTGTCAAAGGCAGAGAATACAACCTGAACCTGGTATACCTCCTTTACCCAATCATGACAGGTGTAGATGAGGGTTAGGAGGTGCACAATGCCTATGTAGATCATAGCAGGCTTTTGTATACCATCCCACATGTAGGAATGTGTGTAGTTGTTAAAGGATCTAACTCCATTCACAGAATCTTTCCACCAGAACTGCTTGGCGTATGCCAACATTCCACAGGTGCCATCCCATGGACATAGAGTCCTTCACAGGTCATAGATGTGTCAATGCCCTCCTCCATACTGTTGAGGTGTGCAGCACTACTGGGGTTGCTATAACTCACTGGGTGTGGCTGTTGTGGACACAACCGCCATTACTGCAGTTACTGTTGCATCTATCCCCCCCACACAGTTGTCTGTAATAGTGTACAGTGTATGTAATCAATTTGTTAGTTGTTTACACCATTCACAGTAGTTGAGCACCTCACACCCTCCTAAGGGTAGGGCTGTGCCACTGGCATTGGCACACATGTTACTTAGGTGAGGATCCCCTGTAGAGTGGGAAGAGGGACATACACCCTGCTGTTAGCATGTTCAATGTCATCCACAGTGCAGACTGTATATATACCACTGTGTGGTTGTGCCTATCCTGCCTTGGTGGGATTACATGTGCAACAGATGTGTTACTTGCATGGAAACTTACCTCCATGTGTACAGTCTTGTACCTGTACTGCATCCAAACCAAAGGCACTGTGTGCTGTACCCAGCCATGGCATGTGTACTACCCACTACACTTACTGGTGTCCAGTGTAGAAAGCCTGCTGACACCACTATACCCATCAGCCATGTGGCACATGGACAAACACAACACAATCAGAATAGACACTGGTGACAACAATACAACATTGTTAATTACAGCTATGATGCATCATGGCTGCACAGCTACACCTTCCAATATATTAGCATTTCACTTTACTGCTGATAACATGTTACACATCATTCCATTGCTACACTGTTTTACAGTCACCCTGTGCATCAGTACCATGTTAGCCTGTCCCTGCATCGATGTTACGGATGTCAGGGAGTGGCACAGGTATCATCATATGCACAGGGTGTGTTGTTGGTTTGCCAGAGGCCTAGGCTGAGCCGTACAATTGACAACATGTGGGTGTGTGTGAGGGGGCTGAGTACTGTTATGGGTCACTGGTGATGTGTGTGCAGGTGTGTGGTTGTTCTAGGTTTGTTGCTTGTGTGTGTGTGTCTGCATGCACACAGTTCCTCCATGTGGCTGCCCTATACAGGGAATTGTGAGACAGCTGCAGACCGTACCTGACAGGGTTTGCAGTTCATCGTCTCTGGCCACAGACACGGGACCCGTGCCTGGCAGGGGTGCTACAGGCAGTATCAGGTACAAAGCCAGACTGAGTACAGTCCCCCGAGTTTGACAGATGTCCACTGGATCCAGGTCCCTCCTGGGACATGACATTGTGGATGAGATCCAATGTCTCACCCCACCATCTATCCATGACCTCAGTGTAATTACGGATGGCACCTGCTAGGTCACGGATGCTGTCAGTTACAGAGGTGTGATAAGCCCTCTGCGCCCTTAGATCCTGCCTGGTGTACCATTCCATTTGTGCCTGTGCCTCAATGACAGTCTGGAACATGCGTATGGTTGAAATAGATGTGGCACGTCTGCCAGGGGCATGATGACCAGCAGTGCTCTGACTAGCACCCCTAAACATCTGCCTATGTGATACCCCACCAGACATCTGGCTATGGCTGCTGTGTCCTGACACATGTGCAATAGATACCTCATTGTCCTGGCCAATGCCAACCATAGGCTGTCCCTCAGCTAAGGCCAACGGTGATGAGGTATGTAGAGGCAGTGTGACTGTGTGCGTGGATGGGGTGGATACATGTGGGTTGTCAATTAGTGGCCCAGCTGCAGCCCCTGATGACCGTTCCTGTGCCTCAACACACCTATCCTCATGGTCACTGTCTGTATCAGTGACATCAGAGTCCCTGTGGGGGGGGGGCCCAGCCCCACCTCGCCACCTGTGAGGGGAAAACAGGAAACAGACTGTAAGTCCTTTATAACACCACTAAACAGTATATATATATATATATATATATATATATATATATATATATATATATATATATATATATATATACACACACACACACACATATGTGTGCAGACATGGCGACACACAGACATCCACACATGCAGTCAACATACGTAGCAACCCATACACTCCACCAGACAGCACCTACAGACAGCTCCCGCACCCCCATAACACACACAATAGCAAATGATGGTGCAGTACAGTATCACACACATACCTGTAATTACACACGTCAGCATGCTGGATATGTGGCGCTCAACAGCATGCACTGCAACTGTAGTCAGTCCCCATTACCAGCATTATACATGGCTGTGATGCATGGCTTCTGTTTGTAGGTGATGGCCCTCCCCCTGGAACTCACTGCACCCATGTCCACAGCATTGCTGTGCATCTGTTAAGCACCCTGGCATGTACTATACACCATACCTCACGGGTGTACACACCATTGCAGGATGTGTATCTTTGTGTCAGTTGTGTTTCTGCTGCTGCTCACAGCCTCTCTGTGTTTCTGGATCACATGTGAACAAGTGTTTAGTGAATGCTTGATGTGTATTCACATATGTCAATATCAGTGGTGCATGTATGAGTGATAGACTACCATTAGACCGACCACAGACACAATGTACTGTACATATAGTGAGTGTAGAGACCATTATTGACCATGATTGAGCCCTGGCTAATGTTGCCTGTGGTACACATAGGTGAGTACTGGTCTATTGGTCCTGGGGCCTACATAAGCCTAGCCACAGGGGTTCTCAGCTATGCACCACCCACTAGTGTTATTCCCCTGTGCCCCTGTCAGGTTGGCGGCCCCCCCA
>NC_056744.1:1590303518-1590421018 GCF_019279795.1 Protopterus annectens
CGCTGCATGATATGTTTGTCAAAACTTCAGGTTATGTATATCTGCCATGGTTTAGTGGTAAATCACTTTATGTATGGAGTGCAGGGTCCTTGGAGAGGCAGTTCATTTTGTTGCTGGGCAGAGCAAGGGACGTTGGCTGCAGAGTGATTAAGGCACTTTTAAGCAGTTGTAAGCGGGTTTGCATGGGTTTGCTCGATAGTAAGCACTGCCGACCACCGCTTATGGTTTCTTACAGTCAGTTAGCTTCAAATCTCTCAATCTGTGTAGGCATAGCTTACCCCTGCACAAACCCACACAAACCCACTTACCACTGCTTAACAGTGCTTATTGCTGCTTACCCCCGCACTAATTCCTTTAAAAGAAAAGAAAAAGGGGTTGATAGGACAGTGGGCACAAAGAGGGAAAGACAGTAGGGAAAATAGCTAGGCATGTGCAGGAAGGGTATAGGAAAGTTCCATAGCTGCCCATTTCTTCTACAGCAACAGCTGTGCATATACACTATATCTGCAGGTATATTTGGACCCTCAAATCCCTGGGAGAGGGGTGAGGACAACATATATTCATTGTGATGCCAATTAGACCAGATTACATGTCCAGTGGACATGTGTGTGAAATGGGCAGCTATGTATGGGGCAAGATTTTTTTGTGAGAACAGATTGTCTTTTTTTTCAGGTGAGAGTGGGATGTTGGGGAGGGGTAGTAGGTATATTTGGGGAGGTAGGTTGGGTAGGCTAACAAACAAGACACACACGAAGCATACAGGGCCGGTATATGACACATGTGGGGGTAAACACCTTCGATGGGGAGGGGTGTTTGGAAGTCGCAAGCCCATGAGCCCCCAACTGGAAACAGTGGGACTTAGGTCCCCACCCATGGGCAGTCACCACTGCACTTTCATGGCCCTGAAGGTGGTTGTGCTGGGGGATGTGTAGGAGGGGCAGGCTCACCCTCTAGTAGCGCCACTCGGCCCTCAAGCTGGCGTAGCTGCTCTCGATACTCCAGATTGAGCTCCTTACGCACCATGGCCCGGACCTGTTGATGGGTGACAGGTTCCCCCCCTGCGCCCGCTCTGAGGGGGGGCAAGCCCCATCCTCTGCAGCTGTTCCACCCGAAGGTGGCGGAGGGCCCATGGAGGAGGAGGTCCCAGGCTGGGCCCCAGATGTGCTGATGCCCAGTGCCATGGCCAGCTGAGGTGGTACAGGTGGGTCCACTGGGACCAGCCTTCCAATACGAGCTGTGTTGTCACAGGTTTATGACAGATATAGGTTAGTAACAGTCAACAGCATTCAGGATTAGTTATAACAGCATGCATAGGTATTCCCATTAACCCAACACACCAGATTTAACACAGTTGCAGAGCACGCAAAACACATGCATATATGGAACAACAGTGGTCATTACAGGAGCATGCAGGTTTCATTGATGGCAACAAGCCACGGATATGGGTGTATTTTCACATGGCACATGCATAGAAACAAATGTGAATATTTATAAAGCATTAGGACATATGTCCCAACAAAAGTTTGGAGTGTACACATACCAGTTGAGGAGTGTCATTGGGTTATTATGCACACATGGTTGGGGTGAGAGAGAGAGTTCAATTAACTAATATATCCTTGTTTTCACAACATTCTTAGTTACTGCAGTGGTCTTTCCCTTACATGTATTATTACACTACACATTGGCCTTATATTGTACACTGGTATGTTTATAAATTATTATATATGTGACCTGTGTCTAACATACAGGTGTGACAGGCTGCAGGTGCTAATGCAACATATGTTGAGGATTGCTGTCATACACTTTGGGTGAGGTGCTAGAATGACAGGTTTCTTTCCATATACATTCTCTGACTATGTACACATTTGAATATCAGTTATATGTCATTGACAGCTGCCTACAATTCTTGGAACTTCGCACTGGATTTTCAGGGGAACAGGGTACCAAGCTGGTGATATGGGCCATTTATCTGGACATGTTGGACAGATTGGAACAGTTGTGGGGTATGAATATGCATACAACTTACATTTTGCGCATTCTAGCAAATTCTGTACTGTTGGGTGTAAGTATGCATACAGCTTTCTATCTGAACATTGTATCAAAATCTGTACAGTTGTGGGGTATAATTGTGCATACAACTTAGTAGCACTCCCAGGATTCAAACCCCTGCTGTGTGTGACAAAATATTATAGCTAACGTCACAGTACAGTGTGCTATCAGGGAATTGATGTAATGCTTTCAACTATTTTCTTTCTAAGTCTCCCTAACTTGTACAATATAACTGACCTCTTGGCACTTCCAACATTATGGAGGACATGTCCATTTTATCTGCATACCACGGTGTTGGTGACACTGCTTAAAATACAACATTACTATTTATAGTATGGAACAGATCGCCAACAAATAAGAGAAGAGTAAACAGAAGCACTCCAGGGGTTATACCTTTATTCACAGACTATTACACATTTATTTCTACTGGTACAACACTTTGTAAGGCTCTTATATTTATTTGTTATGACAGTACATGCAGACTGATTACTAACCTGCCTCGCGATACAGCCTTTGCAGCCTAGCATCATGGGCTTGCTGGTTCGTAGCCCGCTCATCTGCATCTGTCAGAGAAATGCAGTGATATTTATCCATACCTATCCATAGTATACACAAGCTAGGCAATTATTTACTACTTAGTAGAATGAGTACTTACTCAGTCCTGGGGCACTGGGCATCTGCCAAGACTCCTGTATCCACTTTTCCAGTACATTCCCCCTCTGCCGCTTCAGGTTAGCATGGTGGTGCCTGACCTGCTCATCAGTCCGGGGGATACCTGTGGCATTGGTGAGGTCACGGGTGAGACTGTCCCAGGCCTCCATGTTATACTACAAGCCCTGGTACTGGCCCTGCAGTAGTCTCTGAAAATGGTGTTTTACCAGGAGCCATACCATGATTTTTGACTCCTGAATGCCCCAGCTCTGCACTCTAAATTGAGTGCCTTCACCCACACAAGCCATTCTGCCTGCAGTATCAAGCTGAAACCAGTTATGGGTAGTATTCCTACCTGTGGGGTTTAAATACGGCCATTTTCCCGCACTTCCCAGTGATTGGCCAGTTTTGAAAAGGCTAAGCTATGGGCAGACCTGCTTACATGAGGTTGGCACTGCTTAAAGAGGTATACCACTAAGCAGATTGAATTGGATTGGCTCCCCTACACATTGCTTGCAATTACTAACTTGAGCTGTGCTGCAGTTAGCATTGTTTAATAGTTAATTCGCACTATATTTGCCATTTGGCAATGATTTATTCTTCATTACTGGTTATATATGTGTCTGGTATCCGTGATTCATGTGTACATACACTGTATGGGGACCTGGGGTCTTACACTTTATTACAATAACACCTCAATTCTATCCTTACTGCAGTACTCCAGTTTACATATTTATGTTTTGTGGCAGGTTATCCAACATCACACTGTACATAAATTCAGTTCACATGTTTGGTTTGATTTTCCTGTGGTGAGGATTAGTTTGCTGATACCTCATTCCTGTCTATTGCTATGATGGCTTAGTGGTTAACTACTGTGACTGTAGTGTATAGGGTCCTGAGTTTGAACCTTGCAGAGACAGTTTATTTTGTTGCTGAGCAGAATATGGGCCATTGGATCCAGAGTGATTAAGGCACTTTAAAGCAGTTGTAAGCGGGTATGTGTTGGTTTGTGCGACGGTAAGCACTGCAAACCTTCGGTTACAGTTTCTTACACTCAGTTAGCTTCTACTTTGCTTAATCTGTGTAGGCAATGTTTACTCCCATGCAAACACACTTAGACACACTTACTATTGCTTATTTGTGCTTAAACCTGCTTACTAGTGCCTTATTCATTATGACACTGACACTTCACATGTGCATTTCATGCAGTACTCCAGTTCACATTTAAATGTTATTATGTAGGTTATATGGCAAAAAGATGTAAATATATGTTCATATACAGTTTTCACATGAAAAATGATATGTGCTGAAATGGGATTCGAACCGGGAATGACTGTTCGTTAGACGGATGCTCTAACCACTACACTATTGCTGTGCTGCTTCATTTGCATATATATTCCTTGTTATCCTCTTCAGCCTTTTTAGCTGCTTTAACTGTAGCTAAGCGATTGGCAAACCTATGCACCTACGGTTAGCTGTACTCTGAGTTTAAAAAAAAATAAATAGAAGGGTTTCTTCATTTTATTTCAATGTACTGTTGCTGTTGAACACATGGGGACTGTTGGTGGAGATATGCAGACACTTATGAGCGGTTTTGCTCATTTATTTACACTTTCTTCTGTTCTACTTTGCAGGGGCATGTTTATTCTGAGAGCTCTGCTCTCAGACATTGCCCCCTGCACTTGTTCACACTCTGTGTAGGATGTGGAGCACAGGCAGTGCGCCTTCATTAATATGCAAGGTGTGCTGCCATCCTTTTCTTAAACTGCCACTTACGTGCATGACTAGTTTAGTCCTGCACGGCAGATTAGTAAATCCGGGGGATTATTTTTTTTAAATAATTTCAAGTAAAGTACATGTTTCAATGTCTCTACTATACATTTCAGTATTCTAACATAAACATTCTCTAATTGCATCAATGCCGTATTCTACATGAAAAACTGTAAATAGTGATGATGTCCAGAGTAACAAACCGTCTAACTCTTTATAATTATTATAATAGGCAGATAACTGATTTAAAAAGTCCCTTGTGTCCTGTATATAACTTTTCATTTAGCCTAAATACATACTAAATATGGATTGCAGATAGATTGAAATAGGCTCAATAATCCCACCAGACCCTGATACAATGAGTCTCATAGGTGGATTCTGCAAGTTCTTATGAATTTTGGGCAATCCATATATAACAGGAATTCTAGGGCAGGGAACATTAAAATAAATGAAAACTTCAATAGAAATATCATTATTTAACTGCAGTTCATAAATATCCATATTCACTTTAGTAATCATCCTAGAAACTTCGGTAGAATTGACTTCAACAAATGCACTTTCATCATTTAACAAATCCATCATAAGCCTTACATAGTTCTTATAGTTGAGAATTACTGTTGCACCCCCTTTATCCGCATGTTTAATAATTATTTCGGTATTTTTCAGTAGTCTATTTAAACCATCCTCTTCATTACGATTTAGATTATAATACTTATATGCTTTTTATCATTATACATTACCCTAATCTCTCTTTCACACATTTCAGAGAAGGCATTTAATATAAGGGGATTAAATGTACTAGACTTCTTACATACCTGTTGTTGTGGTGCTTCAGTATTTTTAAATATCAGTTTCAATTAAACATTTCTAATAAATAGCTTTAAATCTGTGATAGCATCCACCACACCATCGCTATCACTCGGTATGAACTGCAGGCCCTTATTTAAAACATTAATATCATCCTCAGTTAAAATAATATCTGAAAGATTTATAACCCACAAGTCAGTTAGCTGTTCTGCCTGTTCCATTTGCTGTGAGTCACTGAGCCCTCGCTTCGATTTTCCTTTCTGTCTCTTCCTATTCTGTGACTGACTGATCTGCCTCTTGTGTCATCCTTCTTGCATACTGCTAGTATTTCCAGTAATTTCAAATGTATGGGATTCAGAACCTTTTAAAAACCCACTTGTTCCTGGATTATACCATTTGATGGTCTGGGGAGATTCCGTAGAGGCGCATGTAGTGGGCGTAATATAAATACGTTCTCCAGACGAAGCATTAGTGCTTATATTCTGAGGATTTTTCCTCTACTGTTGCTGCATTATTCATAGATTCAACAACAGTAAATGAATCCAAAGTATCTAGTGATCTTGATGGGATATTCACAGAGGGCCCCCCTTTCTTAGTAGTATTTTCAGAGTTTCCCCTCGTCCACTAGAAAATATTACCATTTCTGTAATCGTTTAAGTCTCTCTTGAACTTACGCTCTTTTTGTGCCATCAGCTTTTTGTCATATTCATTTAGGCACTGTAAAACATCACTAAACATTGGGATGTTATCTTTGTATGATGGATTTGCCAGTATCTAATTTTCAAGTTTAGTGATGTCATCTTGCAAATTCAGTTCAGTACTAGAAAAGTAATCATTCATTAGCCTCATATAGTCACTGCTTAACTTCAAATTTAAGTCCTGCCTTTGGCCAAAAGCTCTGGGTGTTGATTTCTATAAGATGTCATTTTTAAAATATGTAATCCACATGATGCAATGCCTAATTCTAGGTATGCACAAAATCTAAATATTTGGCATTGAAGGTTTTTGAACATTTGAACTTGTTTCTCAAGTTTATAGAGCAATTGTTGGTACATGTTGGTACTTCATTACAACAGCTGCTTGTTAGTAGTCATAATATCCAAAAAACAGGCTGTGTCCCAAAATCTTACAAGATCTATACTCACTCTGCACCCAGGCTGGTACAGGAAAAAGTAAAAGCAACAATCCACACCAAACCAGCACTGTAGTAAACCACTTCAGAGAACCATAAAACCACAAGCTATGAAACCCTAAAAATGGTGGACACGCAGAGCAAGATAAAAATCTCAAAAGTTTATTCCAAATCCACAAAACTTTCAAGCAACAGCTCTTCATCATTGTCTATATAAAACTAATAAAACCAGGTTTAAATATCACCCCCTTATCTGACACAGCCAATAAGAGTATACAAACAGTTAACATCAAAAAACATCTTAAAGCAATATATACTAGTTATTCTTAGTCATTTCAGATTCATTTGTTTTAATTTCAAGACAGGTTTTATGCCAACAGATGTGTTGAGACTAGAATTTAGATCAGCATTAGGACATACAATCCATTCATATTCAAATAAATCTAGGGAGTTGTTTATATCACCCCCCTCTTTTGTTTATAATGGACATCTAACACTCTAAACTGAAATGAGAAACAATTACAGTCATTACAATTAGCTAAATATACTAAATTAGTCATGTTACAGGATGCATAAAATCTAGGTTCAAACTCAGAATTCAAAATAGGGTAAGTATAATGTTGAATCTTGCATATAACATCACATATTCTACATTTCATGCAAGGGAACTTACCCAACGTATGTGCCTGAATTAACCCCTGTTGTCTTTCTTTACATAACAAACATTTCAAATTCTGATTATTCCTGTAGGTAAACCTAGGTGCATCACCTATGACCTTAGCTGTATCTTTATCTGCCATTAAAAAATGCCAATTCTTTTTAATTATATCGCACACCTTATTATTGTAATTGGCATATTTTGTAACAAAATTAACTCTACCTTTCCTATACTGTTTATTTAATCCTCGGGATGGCACACTGTCTCCAGTGATAAAATCTCCTATATCATTAAAAACTTCATCTTTTATTTTACAAAAGTTGGATCTGTTACAGCCCCTGTCCAAAAACAGCTGTTCCAGGTTGTCCACTTCACTCTCCAGATGAGTTTTGTCCACACAAATTCTCTTTAGTTGACAACTAAATTTTGTAAAATGTTGTGCATTCAGCTAATTGCAATGACTGTGATTGTTTCTATGTGGGTAAGAAGTTGAAATGCCTTAGAGATAGGGTATATCAACATTTATATGATATTAGGAATAAAAACACATTAAATGCTGTAGCCAGACACATCATAGAGTTTACCATACATAGTTTTAGTTTTACAACCAGTCATGCTGAATAAAAGTGGAGGGGACAATAATAATTATCTAGAACAGGTTGAGCTTAGGTGGGTTTTAAAAATGCAAGCACATATCTATTCAGGATTGAATAATAACGTATGTGTCAAACCAGAACTTGAAGCACGTCGCTTTAATTGGAATAATGTTTGAATTATTTTAAATTGCTACTAAATTGGTTAATTGATTAATTGTTTTAAACTGAATGCTTGGATTTTACTATATATATATATATATATATATATATATATATATATATATATATATATTTGTGAAGTGCTACTTGTTTTAAGGATCTGATGAAGAGTAGTTTATCTACGTGAAAGTGCTTGTCTTTTTATTAAACTGGAAGTCTTTTTGTTAAACTGGAAACTCTAGCCGTAGTGGTCTTTTTGAATTTATTTTACATTTTCATTTTAGACCTTTGGGTTGCATTGGTAGTGTTTTTATTTAAATATATGGATTGAAGAGAAAGTGATTTTACGAACAGACTTGAAACTACAGAGACTAGAAGACAGAATTTATACCAAGCTGGTAAATAAAAAAGTAAATTAGCCTGTTATGAAGTGTTTTTTTTAAAAGCTCATACTTTATGCCTTTAAAAGATTGATATTTTTGCAGTATAGTCTTGTGTGCCTTAAAAAAATCAATACTTTTAAATTTTATATGTCATTATGTTTAAATAATATTTCTTGACTGTTTTATATTTATACTTAATTTTCTGCAGTTTGATCATGTGATATCTCATATTACTATCCATGCCTTGAAAACTTCGGTGGCCTTGTAACTTATTTAATTTGTTCCAAAGAAGCCTTGTTATCGTTTGAAGGAAAGTGCTCTGCTTATTAAAACTTAGAACCTCTTATTTGCTCAGTTTCAAAGTAGTGCCTTCCATTTTTTTTACTTTTCTAATCAAGAGGATAATTAAGTAACTTAGCTCAAAGTTCCACGGAAAACATACTCACATGTTATACTGTTGTCAGGATGTCCAGTGGGGTATTGTTGAGTGTCTGTATAAGCAACATGGTGACTCACTGCTTAAGATTTCTGCTTCCAAATATGAGAGTGTGAGAGTGAGATTTGGGTCTGTTATTCAAACAGTGCCTGTGTGGAGTCTCCATGTTTTCTCTAGGTACTCTGGTTTCTTTCCAACTTACAAAAAAACATGTAGATCAAAAACACCAAAAATCAGGAGAAAACCAGGTCTTTTAGCGTAAAATGATTTAATTCACTATTTGTCAAAGGCGACTTCATCAGAAATACAACTCACTACTACAAAAGCACACTTAAAATACTGTCAGTCAGTGAACAATTAATTGTATAATGAGCTGTTCAACTCATAAAACAATTATTCATTTGAAATGAACCATCAATTAACTTAGTCCCACAGAATACTGTTTGCAGTAAAAAAATACATCTAAGTAAAAACTTTATTTTTTGATATTAACTTTTCTGTTTAGGAGTAAACAACAGAGGTATGCACAAGTGTATGGGATGTAAAGTATGTAGGTACATCCACATTGGTTCTTATATTTTTTTGCAACATTTTGATTTCAACATCACTGTTCCAAGTAGACTAGATTGTGGTAGTGAAGGTGTTGTCTATTTGGCTATGTGTAGTGGATGTCCGGCGTTCTATGTGGGAATGTCCACTAGAAGTTTGAGGACACATATTCTTGAACATTTGTGTGCTATAATAACAAAAAATGTCAACAATGCCTTGTACAAACATTCCACTACATGTATTAACTGGAAAAAGTTCACCACCTGGGTTCATGAGTCAGTGAACAAGGACATTAGGGGAGGTGATTATAGGAACAAAGTAGAACAGAAAGAAGCAGTATGGCAACTGAGATTGGCTTCATACATACATCCTGGGCTGAATGACACAGTCAGCATAAAATGTTTTTTAAAAACAGAAACGTTAATATCAAAAAATAAAGTTTTTACTTGGACATAGTTTATACTGCAAACAGTATTCTATGGGACTAAGTTAATTGATGGTTCATTTCAAATGAATAATTGTTTTATGAGTTGAACAGCTCATTATACAATTAATTGTCCACTGGCTGACAGTATTTTAAGTGTGCTTCTGTAGTAGTGAGTTGTATTTCTGATGAAGTCGCCTTTGACTAATAGTGAATTATTATCCCTTCTCCTGCCCCCTCTCCTCTTTCTCCCAACTCTATTACTTCACACTTTCCATTTCTGTTGGGTAACTGTCTCTCCCTACTAAAAATAGACTTTACTCAAATTTCTATTGATAAACTTTTAAATAATGTAATTAATTCTGTTACATATTATGTTTACCTGAACTTACTTAACTGCTATGTCTCTGTCTGATCACCTTTTACTGAACATCCTGTAATTGTGGTTCAAACGCCTTGTTTATTATTGTACATTCTTGTATTTTATACCTGTCATGTAGTAGATAGCGGAGCTTTTCTCCCCGGGCCTCCACTGAAAATGAACATGTATCCAGTTGGACTAGCCCGGTTAACAAATGTAAAATAAATAAAAAATAAATAAATAAAATTAAATCATTTTACGCTAAAAAGCCTTGTTTTCTCCTGATTTTTGGTGTTTTGATCTACATTTTTCTTTGGTATATACTGCTGCTGTTCCTGTTGCTTTTTGTTTTTCTTTTTTTTTTTTTTTTTTACAAAAAAACATGCTGGTTGATTAAGTACTCTAAAGTGTCCATGTATACTGCATGTGTCCTTCCTACTGGGGCCCAAGGGCATGATTGAAAATGATCTATAATGACCAGTTCACTTAGATGACTGAAAAAAATGAAGAAATTGAAAATTACATTAAATAAAATCTTTCCTGAAGTCCCTGAAACCTTTGCTGACATAATATACATGTGCTTAACCCATAGGAGCCAAGATTTAGAAATACTCCAATTTAGAAGACTAGAATAATAGTGAATTACCTGTGTGCATGTATGTGTGTGTGTTTATAAAGATGTTTCTAAAATCTATGATTAATTTATCCTCAATGGACTTGTGACCCAACACATCTAAAATGCAGTATATCTGTCCTATCTGCAGTGAAATTGCCACAGAGCCTGCTAGAATTTAGGTAGCTAACAGACACAGTGCCATTCCATACCACCCAGCAGTCATCAAGCTATGTGCACTGCATGTCCATGCATAGTAATAAAATACTAATATGAAATTCAGGAAGTCATTTCTTCAAATAACCTGTAAATAACTATGCATGTATGGGACAATGGCTGTATTTTTCATATGCAAAATTGGATTATTTTCAAAAGAAGCAGTTTTCGTGTTCAAATTAGTTTTTAGTTTATGTCTACTGAGTGATGGAATAGGGTTTTACTTCTACATGACCGGAAATAGGATGAAGTGTGTATTGGGAAAAATAATTAAATATTTTTCCCATAAATCATACATGGGCATGTGCATCAGGAACCATTGGACTCAATGTAACAGGGCAAGTTATTAATATAGAATTTTATAAGGCTAGCCATCATGACAGAGAAGAAAGGCATAAAGGAATTCTATATCCAAGATAACTAAAATCTAATCTGGCTCAACCTATAACCTCTAAATAGGTTCATAGGAGGTTACTAGGTTATTAGCCCTAGGGCTTTATAAG
Organism: Protopterus annectens; assembly: GCF_019279795.1. Lineage (NCBI taxonomy): Eukaryota > Metazoa > Chordata > Ceratodontiformes > Protopteridae > Protopterus > Protopterus annectens. The sequence goes on from NC_056744.1 coordinate 1,590,314,826, forward strand.
CCTAGCCATGTTACACCCGTGTTCCCTTATTGACCAAGTTGTATGGTCTATATTTGCAGCTCGAGTCTATAATCAGCACTGACTGCCCTTATCCAAGAGGACATAGGTGACATTTTGAGGGTAAATATACAGTCTCCCATCCAGTTCTCTAAGTTACACTTAAATAGAGTCATTGAGGAGCTCTGTTTTATGTGAATTGGGAGTTTATCTCTGGGGACATATCTGTCTCTCCAGCATGTCCAATTAATGTAACCACAAACTGGAACAGCTGTAGTGGTTAACCCGTTTATTCACAGTACAAAGGTACAAAAGATAAAAACTTTACAAATAAAAACTTCAAGAAATATACTTCATGTGTTAAGTGCTTTCTTCCCATAAAATATGGGACTTCTTCAGAACAAACTGAACTACAAACCCAGCCAACTAAATACATATTCCCTCCACCTTTAATTACATTCCATTATCTATAATTTAATTAATGTTTTAAAGAGATACAGACTCTCTTACATATTTCAAAAACTTAAAAGCACAATGAAAGTTAAAAAACAATGAAACATGAATATATGAATAAATCGAGCATAACAATGCTATAATATCTATATATTTTTAATGTTTTAATGTGTTGCTTAGTCTTTCTATTATTTATCCCATTATATTCCTTATTTTTAACACACTGGAAATACTTACATTTTCATTAATACCTGGATAATATGTAGCACCCAACTGCAACTGCCATCTTAACTCACATAAATCCAGGAATAAATCCAGCATTCCTCATTGTGCATCTTTAACTAGTTGTTATAAAACTAAAAACTTAAATTCATGAGTAGGGAATTCCTTCTGATGCCTGCTAAGTGCATTAGTCATTTTGCATTTTTTCATATCTGTTAAATGTTCATACATCCTATCCCTTAAGCATCTACTAGTTTGCCCTATATAAAATGTAGTACATCCCTGGCACTTAGCCATATAGACCACATTGTTACTATTACAATTGAAAGGTCCCTTAAAAAATATTATTTTCCCATTTAAAAAAGGAAACATTTCTCCTGTCTCCAAAATATAAGGACAGTATGGACACATACCACATTTACAGTTGCCTAACTTTCTGTTTTCATGTCCACTATTGTGAAAACCTTCCAGTATGTTTTTTAAAGATCTATCCTACCTATACACTACTACAAGTTCTTTCCCTACCCTGTTGCCCACCAGGTGATCAAATTGCAATATTTCCCAGATGTTCCTTATTTCAACCATAAAAAATGAATCTAAATTATAACTTGTGATGAAACTAACTCCTTCCCTCATCCTGCTTTCTCTTTTCGACATGGTTGTACCTCCATTTTCATTTCCTCCTAATAATGGTTGATACACACCCTCCTGTCATTTTTCACTTTCATCCAACCAGACGTTTTATCAGAGTCAGCGTGGTTATGAGCATGAACACCCTTTGGAGAATGGCGTGCATCGGTCAGAGAGACTGTGGGGGAAGGAGCAATACAATCAATGAGAAGGGAACAACCAGAGAGATTATATGGCGCAGGGGGCCAGGCCAAAAAATGGCAATTACTGAAATACACCGCGGAGGACATAATGGACTTAGCGAATGACTATTCTCAACAAGTCCAGGGGAATGTACTGAAAATGTGGTTTTTGGTGCCAAGAGTTGTCTGAAAAGATATGAAACAACAGCAGTTGAAAGGAAAAGGTGGACTGACTTGGTAATGGACATTTTTGATGTTAATGAACAAAATTGTTATCTGGAATGTTCTATTGTCAGTGCAATGTGTAAAATGCTTAAAAGGGGTGGTGGGGAAACACAAAATGTTAAAAATGTTAAAGGAGTACAATGGGTTTCTATATAGCATTCCTCAACTTCTCAGTCCTTTTGCCCCTATTTACTGTTCCCTCCATGAAGCAACAACATTGAGCCATTTAAAATATTTCTAATTCACCCTACTTCACTAATAGGAGCTTACCTTAGCGTACTGTGATGGATCCACTTTCAAATACATGTTCTCGCGCTTTAGTAAAGCTTGCTGGAGTCCACCAATTAATCACGTCATCAAGGACAGGCAGTTCAGGTTACTTTTTCTAACCAGTTCCCTCCCCCAAAGTGACATCACGGCCGGCCTCTCATTCTAAGTAAAACAATGCAACCCACCCATTATGTGATGTCACTGCTGCCTTGGCCTTCCCCCACCCATTCAGTGCTCAAATACAGCTGTTGGAGGTAGGAAAGTTCTTTTTCAGGTTTTGTTTTCAGTATGCTGTGTTTTGTCATTGGAACCTCTTGTGTGCGTCTCCCTACAGCAGCCCCTCACGTAGCTTACTAATTGGTGAGTGTGATATTCCTTTTTTCTAAATGCATTGCTCTAGGTGTTTGTTATCATTAATGTGTTTGCTAAAATGATGTTGATTCCAATAGTCCGTTTAGTGGTACGGCTGACTCTCACCTTTGTAGCATGCTCAGTAAAGTCGCACCTTATTCTGCCAGCAGTTTATAGTGTTAAACACAGAGGAAATGCTCTCTCTGTGATTATGAGAAGTATGCTTCCTGCATACAGTCCTGTTCATTACCTGCCCTCTAAATAAACAGTTTCACCCAGGAATAGGAATTTCTGTTGTAAGTGTATGCTGCTAGCCTTAGTTGCGAATTGTTGAGGTGCAATCAGCTGATTTAATCTTTTTTGCTATTTGGCTATGTTTTGCTGCGGCATTTTTCTCAGGTGTCGCACATGGTCATGGTTGCCAATAGCAACCAATTTGCTTCTTCGCTGTGCAGCCTTTTAATGCTTTTATTTCTTCAATAATGAGATGAACGGCTGTATGAATAAGCATTGTGAAATACTGGTCGCTTTTTGGATACAGCTGTTCGTTTATTATATTTTCTGTGCGGAAGTGAGATCAGCTGATTTTGATCGTTTGATTGTTTAAGCAATTTGCTGCATTTGCACCTGTGAATATCTGATTGGGCCACTCATGTGATTGGCATGCAGACCGCATGCATTATGGTTCAAATTGATGCTTTGAAAAACAAAACCTTTCCTGGTTTCTTTGCAGAGTGGATGCTGTATTCAAATAAAACAATTCCTGGTAAATGGTGACGAGTCATGTTAGAGCAATGTTTTGCTCTTTACGGAAGCAGCAATGTTTTAGTTAACCAATTTGGACTCGTATCCAGTTAGGGAAAAAACATTCTTATTTTTCTACTTCAAATGTTGATGGTGGGCTACTTTCTAGACAGCCTACTTGAGTGTAAACTACTGTACTTTTGTCCTAAGAGTGTGTTATGTGCTCAATTACAGGGTTGCATTACAAATCCCCATGCCTTTCCAGTGTTCTAATGCTACAACTGCATATCACTTTCTTAAATGTGTTGCTCTGCCTTATGTAGAAAATCTAGTGCATTGTAAAACAATTGTGTATACACAAAATATCTTTACAGTGATGCTAGCTAAAGGGCGCTTTTACTTTTTCAGTGGCTTCCAATTATTGATTCATTATGTCATGTGTTTTATTTCTGTTTGTTTGTAATAGGCAAAGTATGAAGAACTAATTTGTGCAGTTATATGAGGAGCAGCAGCAACATTAGTTAGGGATGTAGGCCCCAAGTCATGGACAGTCATTATTTACTGGTATTGGCCACTTAGGTGCTACAAAAAAAAATATTTGTTATAATATGTGTTTTGAAGAATAAAAAAGCCTAGAAATATAATTAGTAGTGTTTTTTACGGCTCACTGTTTTGTTACAAATCGCAGCTGTTATGATTTCAGAGGCACACCCAGGAATGTTTCTGAATATTTAGGAAATAGTTGCATGCACTTGTGTTTGAGTTTGAAATTATTGTTCTGGTAATAGCAATATATTTCTTTTTATTGCTGCAAATGACAGATTTTCAAAAGGTGTATGTGTTTTTGTGTGTAGGACTGTGCGATCATGATCTACCTAGCCATTGTTTTACACTCTCTAAACTGTTTATTTATTTATTTTTTTATGTAACACTCACTAAACAGCTTAACGAACTGTGTAACAGAAGGGCTAGCTAGATTGTGATCGTGCAGTTATGCACATAAAGCACGAGCTGTTGTGGTCGATAACTGTTAGTGCCAACAAGCCGTGCTACCTTAAGCTTAGTAGTGCAGGTCTAGAGCATTGAAATCGTGCATGACCACATGGCTTTGTCGCACTGTTCAAGGAGTTGTTGTGCTAGCCTTATTTCAAGTGATCATTTGCTTTTGATGCAGATGGCTGTGGGTTCTACTACCGCAACTTGTAGATGGATTGGTAATATTATGTTGTACTTTAATGGGGGGTGCTGCAGTCCTCAGTGTGTCTTTGTTGGTTTTGTTTGTCATCCATTCCATATTGCAATGTTACCAGCTAACCATTTTTTTCCAGTAACCTTGGCTATGTCTTCTTCTAAGGCATGGGGCACTGACTCTGTAGGTCAAACACTGAAATATAAAGTTGTTTGCTTGCAGTAACCTATTCATTAGTTACACCTCTCTATAATGTGGAATTATTCAGATTAATTTTACTACTGCACAAATTGTGCTTATTAGATGATACTGAGTAGCCTTTTTTTGGTTGAAATGTTCTGAAATGAACAGTTTTATTACTGATGCATATGTTTTTTCATTGCTTGCTGGAAAAATGTTCAACACTACAAATTTCAAAAACACTCGCAGCTGATGCTGTACTATACAAGGAATATAATTGAATACAATTAAAATGGTGCATCACAAAACAAACACATGTATACATGTTCCTAAAAATGGGTTCAATGGGCCAATACTTTGAATTATGCCCAAAGGTAGACTTAATCCGCCATGGACCGCATGCATTTTCTTTGAATGTACATTTCAATGCCATTTTAATGGTAGAGGTTTACTGTTCATGCTAAGTCTGTTTTCATTGTCAGGCCATATTGTTTTGTTTAGCAAATGTCTGCATTTCTGCTTTAAAATTTGAAATAAGTCATAAATCTCTAATTGTTTGTATTTAAAGGTTTTAACAGTGTTTATGGTAAATGAGGATATGCAGCCAAGTAATGGACACTGGAATGGCTGCAGTGTAGGCTGAGGGGGCTGCTGAATAAGTCCACATTGTGGGGTACCTTGTGGTGATTGTCCTTGGCTAGACATTGAAATAGGAGGAACGAGTTTTGCCTTGGCCAATTGGGAGTCACTAGTATGATTTCTGGTTGATCCTTCTTAATTTTCTGAAGGACCTTTTGTATTACTGGTAAGGGCATATAGCAACATCCCCTTCCATGGAAAGCTGAAGGCATTCACCCTCCAGGCTGATGCAGAGATTGAATAGTTGTCTGTTCTGGTGGAAGACCAACAGATCCACTTGAGGTGGGCCCTATGTCTAATAAGTTTTCCCTGTTCAACACCCATTCTTGAAGCTGTGATAGTGTTTTGCTGAGCACATTTTTATGGTGGTTACTTTTGCAGGGGGGGGGGGGATGGTGGATTGCCAAGGTGATTAGTTTGTGTTGGTTTCTAACCTGGGAGTAGTTGAGTATTGGTGTAGAGCAACGGTCGCCCATGTTAGTAATGACCAGATCAAGGGTGTTGGTACGTGTAGTGGGGGTAAGAATGAACTTGTCCAGGGCATTGCAATTAATGAATTCCAGGAAACATTGGGCAAGTGTACTGGTATATGAGTAGTTTTCCCAGAAAATGGAGAAGTGGTTGAAGTTGCCCAGTATGAGTGTGATGTTGGACCACAATATTCTCCCGGGTGCTTAGGAACCTGGAGTGAGTCGTGGCACATGGTTGTTGGCCTATAGCATGCTACAACCTGAATCGCTGTCTTAACCAATGTTAGCTCCACCAGAGATATCTCTGATGCGTTATGTTGGGCCCCCCAGTCTGGAGGTCTGTGCATCCTTTATGAATCTGAATACACCACCACCTTTGGAGCTGCAGTCCAAGTTCTGGGGCCAAAAGGTGTCAAATGAGTTATAGCCTGGCAGTGCAGGGGTGCTTTCTGCTGCTTTGAACCAGGTCTCTGTTACAGCACAAATGTCGATCGTCTCCATTTTAAGTAGTGCTTCCAGTGTGCATTTTGAGATTCAGACTTTTAGCGTTGAGCTGCATGACCCGCAGTTGGCATTTCTTTGTAGCTGTTATGGTTGTAATTTGGTCTTTGGAGCACAGCCTAAAAAAGGAACTATGGGGGTGGCAAGAGACTTGGCCATTATCCAGAAGGCCAGGAGTGACAGATGCAGACTATCTCTGGCAAAGCATAGAGGTCTGTCAATCCATGTTATCCCTGTCAGGGAGGTACTGGATCCCCTTCTAATGACACCAGACACTCCCATCAATGGTTGTAATCAATCACATTCTTCTTATACTGTGTTTATCATTCTGGTTGACATAGCTATAAAATGCTTTGTGGTTGTCCTTAGAACCAGTGTCAATTTTGTTTTTCTAGATAGCTTCTGGACGATCTTATAAGTGATCTCAGCTTCTTACTGAGTCTGACCCTGGAGCTCCTCCACTCATGGGATTTTAGTATCTTTTGCAACAGTTTCTTCCTTCAGTTGTACAGTTTCTTTATGGTAGGGGACCACCTGATTAGCTTCCTTTTGTTGGTGGATAGCTCCACCAAGACCAGTCTTAATTTTTCTATCTATGCATGCTACTTAGGCCAGTAATCAAGTATAGTTCCAATGTCAAGTGTGATCTTGGGCAGACAAGAACTTGACCTTGACCTCTCATCAGGGAGGGACCTCCCCAATGGCCCTTTAATATGCAAAAATTACTTTGCCATTCTGCTCGGTGCAAGTGGAACACTGTAGTGCCAGTGTAGCACACTGTTGCATGCTAACTTTAAGGTTCACAGAAGGCCTTGTCTTTATCCTCCATAGATGACTTGACTTCATAGTTGCCCTTGCTAGTTGTAATTAGCCCAGTTATTTTACAGTTGTCATTATGAACGTTACTCTGACTCTGGTCATGATATAGTAATTATTTTTTGTTATACCATATTAACATTTGCATTCAACTAGTATCCTCTTTTTGTGATTTGTTTAGGCTTGCCTCCTGTGGTTTCAGCAACCTGTATGCAGCTAGTACATGTTGGTACAAAGTTTTCTGAATTTTGGATAGGTTGTTGTGAAATCTCGATTAGACACAGCACCAGAACTTTGACGGCCCTTGGGTGGGTAAATTTGGCAGTGAATCTGTCAGCACTTCCTATTTATTGTTGTGGTGAGGTTTAGATCCCTAGCGCATGTGGCTCGAGGGGATAAGGTATTCTTTAGGTGGAGCATGTCCATCAATTCTGGGTTGGACATGGCCTTGTATGTCAGGCAGAGATCACCTCTGAGTAGGCGGTATGCAACCAAGTACAACTGGTGTTTCTTCAGTCGAGCTGCATCGGTTTGAGGCCATTGATCCTCTTGGTGAGGTACTTCTGTGGTCTTTCCAGCTGTTGCAGGGGTCTTGTAAGGTACATCCCAAATGGGGCGTTCTACTCTAAGATGGGTCTGATGAGTGATGAGTAGAGGGGCACAATGACCTCTTTTGATTTGGATGCGAACCCTTTTGTGATTAGGTGGGCCACATAGAAGGATTTTCTAACAACTTTGGCAATGTGATTATCAAAGGTGAGGTTACTGTCTACTTGGGTTCCCAGATCCCTTATTACGTCTTCCGTATTTAGGGGACTACCACCTATGTGGTAGTTTGTGGGTACTTTGTTTTTTTCCAAAGGGGATGACTATGCACTTTTTGGCATTTAGCTTGAGGCCATGATTTTGACACCAGGTATCTGTCTCAGTGAGACCCTTTTGGAGGATGTCTGTGTCAGCTGGAGAGTCAATTATAGCCCCTAGTTTGCAGTCGTCTGTGAACTTGGTCAGCCATAGTCCTCCTGTGCTTGCCTGTACCTCTGAGAAGTATATGCCGAACAGGAGGGGTCCTAGGACTGACCCCTGAGGAACGCCACTTGTAAGCGGTTTAGAGTCGGACCTAGCTTCTGCAACTCTCACCATGTGGGTTCTGTCCATGAGCAAGTTGGTGACCCATCTTGTGACGTAGGGTTTTATGTTCAGGCTGGTGAGCTTGTCTATTATACCAGAATGGGGAATTGTGTCGAGGCCTTAGCGAGGTCTAGGTAGGCTGTGTGTACCACCTTTTCTTCGTCTATAATCTTGGTAACTATCTCAAAGAAGTCCACCAGGTTTAGGAGGCATGATCTGCCCTTAACAAAGCCGAACTGGGTAGGGTCCAGTGTTTGGAGGTTCCCAATGTCTTTATTAATGAGTTCCATGATAATGCGCTCCATAGCCTTGCAGACCAAACTAGTTAGGCTTATAGGCGATAGTTCCTGGGATCTGTTGTGGCTCCACCTTTGTGGAGCAGAATAGCCATTGCTGTGCGCCACTCTATGCGTATGTAGCCTGTGGAGAGGCTGAGTTTGAACAGTGTGTTTAGGTGAGGGGTTAGTTCGTCTGAGCTCATGTAGGATGCAGCCTGGGACACCGTCCGGTCCCATTGATGCTGTGTTTTTGGCTTTGGAGAGGGTAGTTTTAACCTGAGTGTCTGTGATTTCAGGGACTCTACATTCTTCTGGTATGGTTATGGGCCATTTTGGGGGTGAGAAGGGGTGAAGTTTGCACTAAACCTGTCTGCCAGGATGTTGGCGATATCGGTCGGTTCAGTGTATTTTGTGCCATTCTGCACCAACTCTGAGCAGATCTGAGCATTGTCACGTAGATTCTTGACATAGCTTGTGGTTATCTTTGGAGTCCTTGGCAATTTTTCTTTCAAAGCTCGCCTTGGATGATTTTATGAGGATCGTAGTTTCTTGCTAATACTGATCAGGGATGTCTTTCCTTCTTGGGATTTTACTCTCTTCTGTAGTAGTTTCCTTCTTCTATTGTATAGCTTGTTTATGGCAGGAGTCCACCAGACTGGTTTCCTTTTCTTGGAGGAGTGAGTCTTGGTTTTGCTTGGGATGGCACAATCCATGCATTCTTGTAGCTGCCCGTAGAATGCATTAGTAAAGGATTTTGCAGCTTGGACATGTTATCCTTCAGCATGGGGGCTTTGAAACTTTCCACCTCGGTCTTAAGTAACGTGAAGTTTGCTTTTTAAAAGTTTTTCACGGTGGCTTTCTTGTTCGGGGTTGGGGGCGGAATATGGATATCCAAAGTGATTTGTTTATGGTCAGATCTAACCAGTGAGGGGGTTGACCTCTGGTGTCGAACACCGGTCTCCCATGTTGGTGATGACCAGATCCAATATGTTGTCACCTCTGGTGGGAGTGTTGACCATTTGAACCAGGGTGTTTGAGTTTAATGCTTGGGTAATTGAAATCACCCAATATTATGGTGTTTGGTAGGACCTTTATGTTTCCCAGTGTTTCCAGAAACACGGAATGGGGGTCCTGGGACATGGTGGGTGATCTTTAGTGAGCTACAATTTGAATTGCAGTTTTGCCCATTGTTAGTTGCACGTGGATGATCTCTGAAGCATCGTGCTGTGCCACTAACCTGAAGGTGTGGGTATCCTTGATGAATATGTATACACACCCGCCTTTTGTATTTCGGTTTGGGTTCTGTGGCCGAAATGTGCACTGCGGGAATAGAAATAGATGTGTCTTTTACTTGAAAAATACACTTTTTATGGTTGAAAAAGATAACGGAGTGCCTGGTTGTCTCATTATACCTTTCTGTGGATTATTACATTTCAATATGTTCATTTTGTTCAGTAGTAGTATAGTAACACCGATGTTTGGAAACACAGAAATTTGGTATGCATTCTTGTACATTCGGCATGACAAATGATGCTTATGTGGTATATTGCTTGCATACTCCTCTGTTGTATTTGCACCAGATACTGCTAGTGTGCACTGCGGGAATAGAAAGATTAAAACATTACCCTGGTATCAGAGGTAGCAGTGCAACATATTCGTAGTGTCTTAACATGAGAGTATCTCTAAGCAAGCACCATGTGAAACCTGAACAAGCACCTAGAATAATTCAGTGCAGCTTCCACACCTTAAGTCTGAAAATGAATTCACAAATTCACATGCTCACATGAACAGGAGTAGCTGCATATTGATGGCTAAAGGTGTATGGGCAAGTCGGGTGGTTACTACACTGCAAAATTGGTATGTAATGGTGGGGATATTTGGAAGGCATGAGCAAACACACCAGTATATTACAGCCATAGCACCAATTGCAATGGAGGCTGGCAAATAGAATTAGTGAAGGATTTTGTCTGTGCACAAATATTTCAACAGTGATTCTTTGCAGTGACATCCATTATCTGATTCAAGGTAAATTAACCTTGATGTCCTTTATTAAAAAAAATAAAAAATTACTTTGTGATAAGTGACTTCTGGACACAATAAAAAATGGGAAAATATAGCAGTGTGGTTTGTATGTACAAAGAGAAATCCATGGACACTGCAAAAGTTTTTTTTTTTGCAAACCGACTAGTGGAGTAAAAACATATGTAGACAAGCAGTGCATACCAACACACTTTGCACATGTAAATCTAAATTTTTAACAAGGTGGAAGCATTAAGTGATACCTTAACACTTAAATTAATAAAGATATAAACTGGTTCATAGTATAAATGTTTTATTCTTTAGCTTCTTGGTGCAAGACCTTACAGGAGTTGTTGCATAAACTGGATGTGAATGCAGTCAAGTAAGGCCATGACTTCTTCTTCTTCTTCTTTCGGCTTGTTCCCGGTTAGGGGTCACCACAGTGGATCAACTGTCCGCTCATGATTGGCAGTGGAGTTTTACGGTGTCGAGTTGCCAGCCTGGCGCCCAACCTTCCACAGAAGGCACACACTCACACCTAGGGCCAATGTAGAGTGTCCAATCCACCTACAGCATGTCTTTGGGATGTGGGAGGAAACCGGAGCACCCAGAGGAAACCCATGCGACCACAGGGAGGACATGCAGACTCCACACAGAAGGCACCCCAGCCGAGAATCGAACTGGAGAACCTCTTGCTGTGATGCGACAACACTTACCGCACCAAGTAAGGCCATGACTATAGTGCAGCAAATAAAAATGTCCCCTCTAACAAAGGAAATGCTAGAGCAAAGATTAAATTACATGAGTCAAGCACCCTGCTGAGATCTGCCAATCAGTGGAATTACAAGGTCAAATTACCCTCAGGACTTTGACAGCTAGGGAAGCTAAGTGTTACGTGGGAGGGGAGAAGTAAATGGACTGGAATTCATTGTCTCACAAATTAGAACCATTTAAACTAAATTAGAAAAAAAGGCAGCAGTAAATAGCACTTTGAGTTATTTCTGTGACATTTGCACTGTTTCTGTTTTAAGTAGTCATTCAGCAAAAGGGAATGTTACTTACACTGTTTTATTTTACTCAGTACTTTGTATGCATGCAACATCTATGAAATGGCAGGAGCTTTAAGCAAATGAATGCCTGCATGATGTAACATTTTTGAGCCAAACAATGATTTCTGGGATACTGAGTGGCAACCTGATTTATCCAAACCACATCAATATGGTAGCCTCCATGTGGTCAGAGTCTGGAATTACATATAAAAATATTTAAAATCCTGTAAATAATCCCAGAGTGCTGTTAAAGTGTAGGAAACATCATGCCACGATGTTTTAAACATGTTTTTTGAGTCTGTGGTTGTAGTACGCTAAAGCAGCTGATGTTAATTCACCAATACAAATGGATTGTTCAAATACTGAATTTTCGGGGGTAACAGACAGTTGCTTCCATAGGGATGTTGAAGTACAAAATGTTGGAGACCATAGTGTAATATTACAAATACAAACAGGTCTCCTTAATGAAGATGGTTATACAATAATGAATAGTAATTTAGATAGGAATGTGGTTAAAATCAATGATATAGATGGAATAAGTAGCCATTATTTAACAAATGTGGACTGTGAAGATTGGGTGAAGGTTCATAGGTTAGTACTAGGCTAACTACCCTTGTGAGCCATTGCAAGCCTAGCCAATTATTCCTTGTGAAGATAGGTGAAGGCTGCCAGCCTAGCCAGATAGAATTTTGGAGATAATTCTGTCATCTGTAAATATTAATGTAAACCACAGACTTGTCTTAAATGGTAAAAAATATTGTTAAATGTGGAACTGGAAAATAATGCAACAACAGTACACTCTGCTGACCAAGTAAAGCATGTAGTGACTCTTTGATTTAAACACGGCTCGGGCTGGTCTAGATGAAGGAATTCCTGCTATTGTTTTAAAGACAGAGTTAATGGCCAGAATTTGCATGCATAAATGTCCTTAATGGCTTTGCTTCCTGACCTGGTGTGAGCTTACTAAAGAATGTAGCCTGTAAGCCTGGGAACCCCAAGAAAGTGTGAAGAATGATGAAATGTGAATCAGGACTGTAATATCAATTTAAACAGAGAGAATCAGAGAGCATTAAGCATTTTTTGTCTTGACCATCCAACTCACAGCACTGTCTTGCTCTAGATGTAAGTTTATCTTAGGTTTGTGTTTTCTCTTAGAAATGGCTAGAAACTAGAAAGATTAGACTAAGTGTTTTTCTGTGATGTCAGAACTGTACTACTGAATTATTTTAAGTATTTCTCTGTGATCTCTGAACTCTTGACTAGCACTGAGTAGTACAACGTATTGTCTTGTAAATGGATAAATAACTCAAGCAAGCGTCGACAGAGTGAGAGATAACATTCAATGTATAAAAATCCAAGCAATCCGGTCTTCTGAAACAAATAAATCAGTTTATTACACAGATAAACCACGATTAGATCATGGTTTATCTGTGTAATAAACTGATTTATTTGTTTCAGAAGACCGGATTGCTTGGATTTTTATACATTGAATGTTATCTCTCACTCTGTCGACGCTTGCTTGAGTTATTTATCCATTTACTTATCTTTTTTATAAGCAAGCGTGCTGTGGCAGTAACCAGCATTTTTATTTTACCTTTCAACGTATTGTCTTGTGTTTTGACTATTTGTTATTAGATATTTTTAAATCCTTTCAACTGTGGCTGTTTTTGGTAGAGATAATTTAAGCTCTTTAGTGTACTTGCATGCCTTTGGTAAAATTGTACAAAGCCACTCTAATAGCTTTAGCCCTGGGCTATACTACCAATTGGATAATAATATTACACAGTAATAATTGGACACCCTTTTAAGGGCCTTTGAGTAGCTGATAAATATTAGTGGGTGGTGGCAGCTGGTACTACCGTATAGTCTGGGAGAAAGGGGCACAGCTGGAGAACCTGTGCCAGCCTTCCCCATGAGTTTCTGTGTGGTTGTATAAACTCTTCTCAAAGTGTGTGTGTGTGTGTGTGTCAGCTACTTGGGCAGAAACATGAAGCACTGGTTGGACAGAGAGGGTGCTGGCAGTTTTAGCTTGCCCAGCTAGGCAGAGATCTAGACCTTATAGCTGTGCCAGTGGGGAGTCTTATTGGGGACCTGGAGAGCAAGGGAGCGACCAGCCCTGGACTGACTGTGATCTCTGTGTGCTCTTAAGGGAAATTGCACTTTACTGTGTGTATTTGTTGTCCTTTCATCCTATATGAGATGCCCCTGGTGTTAGTGGTGAGGATTGAGTCACCTTGATTGCTGGGCCAGGGCATGGGCATCACATGGACATCATGCAAAACCTTACCTCAAACAATGTAACAGTTAATGAAATAGAGGATTTATATGGCAACAGTGAAAACATGCACAATATGAGTGTATACGTTAATAGTGAGGAATTTGAGGATGTGAATGATGAAACAAGTGTACTGGTCAATCAACTAAGTATAAATAGTTTTGATGCCACATTGGGTGAAATTGACAGAAAAATGAGTAAAAGGTCTGATGAACCATGTATAGTCACAAATTCAGCAGCAGATTTTAAGGTGTACAATTATTCCAGTAAAAATCTTGATTGTAAGAATGCAAACCTGTTGGCCAAAGGGCTTACATTTGTTCCAAGTAAGAGGGTAATATAGCCAATGCAATAATCGACTTAAAAATGTTCACCCGTAAATTGAATCTGCAGGTATTGTTTAATGATAGAAATGGGACATCTAATTATAACAACAATAATTTTAAGTTAAGAAAGCCAAACACTTTTAACCCACCCATTAACAACACAATACGAATGTATGAGAACAAATATGAATGGGATATTTTATTTATTTATTCATTTATTTATTTACAGTTTGGTGATCGGGGAGGTCCACTGGGCTCAAGGAGCCCATTTTCAGTGGAGGCTCAGGGAGAAAAGCTCCACATTACATAGTAAAAATTGTACAATTAAGCAAATTGTAGTAGAACTAAGCAAAGTATAACAGCAAAATAGATGAATATACATTACATACTTACATGATGACAGATTAGAGAAAAAGTAGTACAGGGTTTAAGTTGTACAGAAGTTGAAAATAATCAGTGAATGGTATACAAACTAACATTGTAAGATGGCAGTAATTAAGATTAATCCCAGGAAAGGGGAGAATAAAGGTGGGAAGTACATTAAGTACAATGAGTGCATTCATGTAATAAGCTGGTTAGGTAGGGTGAATGGTATACAAACTAACATTGTACGATGGCAGTAAATAAGATTAACCCCAGGACAGGGGAGAATAAGGTGGGAAGTACAATGAGTGCATTAATGTAATAAGCAGGTTAGGTAGGGTGAATGGTATACAAACTAATATTGTAAGATGGCAGTAAATAAGATTAATCCCAGGACAGGGGAGAATAATGTGGGAAGTACATTAAGTACAATGAGTGCATTAATGTAATAAGCAGGTTAGGTAGGGTGAATGGTATACAAATTAACATTGTAAGATGGCAGTAAATAAGATTAATCCCAGGAAAGGGGAGAATAAGGTGGGAAGTACATTAAGTACAATTAATGTAATAAGCAGGTGAGGTAGGGTGAATGGTATACAAACTAACATTGTAAGATGTCAGTAAATAAGATTAATCCCAGGAAATGGGAGAATAAGGTGGGAAGTACATTAAGTACAATTAGTGCACTAATGTAATAAGCAGGGTAGGTAGGGTGAATGGTATACAAACTAACATTGTAAGATGGCAGTAAATAACATTAATCCCAGGAAAGGGGAGAATAAGGTGGGAAGTACATTAAGTAAAATGAGTGCATTAATGTAATAAGCAGGTTAGGTAGGGTGAATGGTATACAGACTAACATTGTAAAATGGCTGTAAATAAGATTAATCCCAGGACAGGGGAGAACAAAGGTGGGAAGTACATTAAGTACAATGAGTGCATTAATGTAATAAGCAGGTTAGGTGGGGTGAATGGTATACAAACTAACATTGTTAGATGGCAGTAAATAGGATTAATCCCAGCAAAGGGGAGAATAAGGTGGGAAGTACATTAATTACAATGAGTGCATTAATGTAATAAGCAGGTTAGGTAGGATGAATGGTATACAAACAAACATTGTAAGATAGCAGTAAATAACATTAATCCCAGGACAGGGGAGAATAAGGTGGGAAGTGCATTAAGTACAACGAGTGCATTAATGTAATAAGCAGGTTAGGTAGGATGAATGGTATACAAACTAACATTGTAAGATAGCAGTAAATAAGATTAATCCCAGGAAAGGGGAGAATAAAGGTGAGAAGTACGTTAAGTACAATGAGTGCATTAATGTAATAAGCAGGTTAGGTAGGATGAATGGTATACAAACTAACATTGTAAGATGGCAGTAAATAAAATTAATCCCAGGACAGGGGAGAATAAGGTGGGAAGTGCATTGATGTAATAAGCAGGCTAGGTAGGGTGAATGGTATACAAACTAACATTGTAAGATGGCAATAAACAAGATTAATCCCAGGACAGGGGAGAATAAGGTGGGAAGTACATTGATGTAATAAGCAGGCTAGGTAGGGTGAATGGTATACAAACTAACATTGTAAGATGGCAGTAAATAAAATTAATCCCAGGAAAGGGGAGAATAAAGGTGGGAAGTACATTAAGTACAATGAGTGCATTAATGTAATAAGCAGGTTAGGTAGGGTGAATGGTATACAAACTAAC
Source organism: Protopterus annectens (assembly GCF_019279795.1). NCBI lineage: Eukaryota > Metazoa > Chordata > Ceratodontiformes > Protopteridae > Protopterus > Protopterus annectens. Next base: position 1,590,330,852 of record NC_056744.1, read on the forward strand.
ATTGTACGATGGCAGTAAATAAGATTAATCCCAGGACAGGGGAGAATAAGGTGGGAAGTACATTAAGTACAATGAGTGCATTAATGTAATAAGCAGGTTAGGTGAGGTGAATGGTATACAAACTAACATTGTAAAATGGCAGTAAATAAGATTAATCCCAGGACAAGGGAGAATAAAGGTGGGAAGTACAATGAGTGCATTAATGTAATAAGCAGGTTAGGTGGGGTGAATGGTATACAAACTAACATTGTAAAATGGCAGTAAATAAGATTAATCCCAGGACAGGGGAGAATAAAGGTGGGAAGTACATTGAGTGCATTAATGTAATAAGCAGGTTAGGTAGGGTGAATGGTATACAAACTAACATTGTTAGATGGCAGTAAATAGGATTAATCCCAGGAAAGGGGAGAATAAGGTGGGAAGTACATTAAGTACAATGAGTGCATTAATGTAATAAGCAGGTTAGGTAGGATGAGTGGTATACAAACTAACATTGTAAGATAGCAATAAATAAGATTAATCCCAGGAAAGGGGAGAATAAAGGTGGGAAGTACATTAAGTACAATGAGTGCATTAATGTAATAAGCAGGTTAGGTGGGGTGAATGGTATACAAACTAACATTTGCAAGATGGCAGTAAATAAGATTAATCCCAGGACAGGGGAGAAAAAAGGTGGGAAGTACATTAAGTACAATGAGTGCATTCATGTAATAAGCAGGTTATGTAGGGTGAATGGTATTCAAACTAACATTGTAAAATGGCAGTAAATAAGATTAATCCCAGGACAGGGGAGAATAAAGGTGGGAAGTACATTGAGTGCATTAATGTAATAAGCAGGTTAGGTAGGGTGAATGGTATACAAACTAACATTGTTAGATGGCAGTAAATAGGATTAATCCCAGGAAAGGGGAGAATAAGATGGGAAGTACATTAAGTACAATGAGTGCATTAATGTAATAAGCAGGTTAGGTAGGGTGAATGGTATACAAACTAACATTGTAAAATGGCAGTAAATAAGATTAATCCCAGGAAAGGGGAGAATAAGGTGGGAAGTACATTAATTACAATGAGTGCATTAATGTAATAAGCAGGGTAGGTAGGGTGAATGGTATGTAAACTAACATTGTAAAATGGCAGTAAATATGATTAATCCCAGGAAAGGGGAGAATAAGGTGGGAAGTACATTAAGTACAATGAGTGCATTAATGTAATAAGCAGGTGAGGTAGGGTGAATGGTATACAAACTAACATTGTAAGATGGCAATAAATAAGATTAATCTCAGGAAAGGGGACAATAAGGTGGGAAGTACATTAAGTACAATGAGTGCATTAATGCAATAAGCAGGTTAGGTAGGGTGAATGGTATACAAACTAACATTGTAAGATGGCAGTAAATAACATTAATCCCAGGACAGGGGAGAATAAAGGTGGGAAGTACATTAAGTACAAAGAGCGCATTCATGTAATAAGCAGGTTGGGTGCTGGGGGTGGTGGTGGGGGATAGGAAAGAAGGATGGAGCTTGTAAGAGGAATAAGAGGTAGCATGGCATAGAAGGATTAGAAGAAGTAAGGTGAGGGAGGGAGGGATATCAGAAAGGCATTTAGTATGGGGCCAGGAACTATTAGCATGAACATGAGTAAAGAGGAACAAATGTGTTGAATGACTTAATAAATGACAGGGGTATATGTATAATGAAGCCCAACAAAGGGAATGCTATAGTAATAATGGATGGGGGGATTATTCCAATTGAATTAATATTTTGCTATTAGATGGGTCATATGTAGAAATTTCTATTAATGAAATACACATAATGAACAAAAAAGTGGACTTAATGCTTGAAGACATGTTGTATCAGGAGCAAATACATGAGGAATGGCTACTCGATGGTATCCAATATTTTTGGAATATCTAACATACATAAGGGGCTAAGTGATGCAAAACTTAGGATGATAGTAGATGGAAAGAGATCTAAAACATGTTTTATTAGCAAGTATTTGGATACACAAATGCAAAAAGGGTTGAAAGTATTTCTTTCATATGTAAAGACTCATGGCAGTTTTTGGAAAACCTAAATAAAATTCAGGTAAGGGAAGAAGTGTTTTTAGTCACTATTGATGTATGTAATTTGTTCTCCATGATACTCCATGAGCAAGGTCTTAGCTGGTTAGAGGTGCAATTATTCAAAACTGGTATTTATGATCAGGGTCAAATTAACAAATACATTGTCTTAATGGAAGTAGTATTAAAAGCAACTTTGTGTATTTTGAGAGCCAGTACTATAAACAAGTCACTGGCATGGCAATGGGGGGCTGCATGTGCCCCCATGTTTGCAAATTATGTTGTGTCATACTGGGAGCAAGAGATCGTGATGGTACATGGATACTGGCAATGTATTGAGTGTTACACCAGGTTTTTGGATGATGTCTTTTTATTGTGGAAAGGGACAGAGGCCCAGCTGAAAAGTTCTTTAGATTATATAAACTTGACTGGGGACTTTTTGAAGTTTACACACACTTACAGTAAAAATAATGTATCATATCTGGATGTGGATCTGAGAATAAGTGATGGAACAAGATTGGATTCTATGTTCTATAGGAAACCTACATTTTCAAATTCCTATTTGGAAGCTGGCACCCATACGATCAGAAGAAGTCCATTGTTAAGGTACAAATGGTATGGGCAGCCAGAATGGTCACCAGAGATAGTGATTTTGTGATGGAAATAGAATACATTATGGGAATGTTTGTAAAGAAAGGTTATCCTGAAACACCCTATGAACCTATGAACTTCAAAATCAAAGATGAGGTTGTGAAAAAACGACAGGAGGGTGTGTATCAACCATTATTAGGAGAAAATGAAAATGGAGGTGCAACCATGTGGAAAAGAGAAAGCAGGATGAGGGAAGGAGTTAGTTTCATCACAACTTATAATTTAGATTCATTTTGTATGGCTGAAATTATAAGGAACAACTGGGAAATATTGCAATTTGATGAACTGGTGGGCAACAGGGGAGGGAAAGAACCTGTAGTAGTGTATAGGTAGGATAGATCTTTAAAAAACATACTGGAAGGTTTTCACAATAGTGGACATGAAAACAGAAAGTTAGGCAACTGTAAATGTGGTATGTGTCCATACTGTCCTTATATTTTGGAGACAGGAGAAATGTTTCCTTTTTTATTATTTTATTTTATTTTACATTTGTTAAGCGGGAAAGTCCGACTGGACGCAGGTCCATTTTCAGCGGAGGCTCGGGGAGAAAAGCTCCAAGCAAACATTACAATTCCTTACAAACATAGTAATAATATATATATAGGATACATAGGAGGACTACAATTGAGTGTAGATAGCTCCAAGCACAAATATAGGTACATAAATTGTATATCATAACAGAGCATTCAGTATATATGAAAAATAGTAGATGTAATACAGGAATAAAGGATAGAACCCTTTTTTTTCTATAAGGTAGCAACCATTTGATACTAAACAAAATTCTAGCAACTTTCTAGCACCAGGACATAGGGAGCAGCCATTTGATCCCTAGCAGAATCCTAGCACCAGTGCAGTGATATGACCTAGCCTGGGAAGTAGCATGTGCAATGCCAGTTAGATATGTAGTGGGTTTTGAGAAGTTTTTTTAATTGGGAAGTAGTGGTGGTAGAAGTTAAGTGGCTTGGGAGTGAGTTCCAGGTTCTGGCGATGGTGCAGGCAAAGAGAGATCATTTAGCTGCATCATTTTTGTGTTTGATGACGTTTATGTGGCTCTGATGACTAGATCTTAGGGTCCTGGTGGTGGTGTAGGGGTGAATTATGTTTTGAAGTGCTGGGGGGGGGGGGGGTTCAGGGAATTAGTAGAGTTTATGTGCTATTGAGAGTTGGTTTAGTAGGAGTAGTTGAGGAAGTTCGAGCCAATTTAGTTGCTTAAGGGCAAGACAGTGGTGGGACCTATGTGAAGAATCAGTAGCAAATCTAGCAATCTTGTTGTAGCAGGATGCCAATTTGTTTATTTTGCTGTGACGAAGATTCGTTAAGATAGGGGAGGCATAAAGGAGAATGGATAGAAGGTGAGTTCTTGCTAAGGTGGCCTTAGTAGGTCTAGTGATGAACTATCGATTTATGTAGAGGAGACCAAGCTTTTTGTTAACTTTCCTAATTGTTTGAGCTATATGAATGTCAAATTGTAGATTGTCTTCAATTTCTACACCTAATAGTTTTGTGTGTGTGGTTGGGTTAATTTGAATACTGTCTCTAGATGTTATGGTAAAGTCATTATTGGGTGAAGGAGATCTGCCAGGCCCAAAGAGAATGAATTTAGTTTTTTTGGGGTTAAGAATAAGTTTTATGTTAGTGAATCATTCTTCGGCTAAGAAGTTTTTTTGGGTTATGGCTTTTAGTTCCTGTAGGGTAGTGGAGGCACATATAATGGTGGTACCATCTGCATATTGTACAACTGAGGCAGAGTGTGTGGATGTGGATATTTGGTTAGTAAATAGTGAGAATAACAGAGGTCTTAGGATGGACCCTTGGGGAGCACCTATACCTACGGGTAAAAGAGGGGAAAGTTGCTCTTGCCAAATAACTGCCTGTTGGCGGTCTGTTAAGTAGTTATGGAACCATGATATGGTGGAGGAGCTTATATTAAGTGCTGCTAGACTTTGCAGGAGCATACTATGGTTCACCATGTCAAAGGCTTTTGATAAGTCTAGGAATACTGAGGATACAAATAGACCATTGTTTCTATGGTGATTGATGATGTTGGTGAAGGAGACTAGTGCTGTAGTAGTGCTATGGGAAGGTCTGAAACAATGCTGGGATATGGATAGCAGGTTATTTTGTAGTAGGCATTGCATTAGCTGGGAGTGAACTACCCTTTCTAATATTTTTGATAAAGGTGATAGGATTGCAATAGGGCAATAGTAAGTTCAAGGGACTTACCCCCTCTGTGCAGTGGAACAATGTGTGATATTTTCCAGTTGTTAGGTACTTTCTGTTCTGATATTGATTCGATTTTTAATGGGAAAAGAATATTTTTTAAGGGACCTTTCAATTGTAATAGTACCGATGTGGTCTATATGGTTAAGTGCCAGGGCTGTACTACATTTTTATATAGGGAAAACCAGTACACGCTTAAGGGATAGGATGTATGAACATTTAACAGATATGAAAAAATGTAAAATGACTAATGCACTTAGCAGGCATCAGAAGGAATTCCCTACTCATTAATTTAAGTTTTTAGTTTTACAACAACTAGTTAAAGATGCACAAGGAAGAATGCTGGATTTATTCTTGGATTTATGTGAGTTAAGATAGCAGTTGCAGTTGGATGCTACATACTGTCCAGATATTAATGAAAATGTAAACATTTCCAGTGTGTTAAAATTAAGGAATATAATGGGATAAATAGCAACACATTAAAACAAAATATATATATAGATATTATAGTATTGTTATGCTTGATTTATTCATATATTCATGTTTCATTGCTTTTTTAACTTACATTGTGTTTTTAAGTTTTTGAAGTATGTATGAGAGTCTGTATCTCTTTAAAACTTTAATTAAATGATGGATAATGGAATGTAATTAAGGGTGGAGGGAAAATGTATTTAAGTGGCTGGGTTTGTAGTTCAGTTTGCACTGAAGAAGTCCCATATTTTATGGGAAGAAAGCGCTTAACACATGAAGTATATTTCTTGAAGATTTTATTTGCAACGTTTTTATCTTTTGTACCTTTGTATTGTGAATAAACGGGCTCAACCACTGCAGCTGTTCCAGTTTGTGGCTACAAGTTTGGATATCTCAGCTTGTCCTGTTAATGTCACAGGCTAGGTTAAGATCCCTGGAGTGAGTGAATCTTTTACCATTTCACTTGTGAATTTGCAGCATTTTCATTAGGGCAGGGTCCAAGACTACTCTGTAGGTCAGGCACAAGTCGCCTCTCAGTAGCCTATAAGATACAGAGTACAGTGACAGGGCCTTCAGTCTGTCCATGTAAATCATGTGTTGAAGGCCGTGAATTTTCTTGGTGAGAAACCTCTGAGGTCCCTCCAGCTGCTGCAGGTTTCTGGTGAGGTACTTACAGAAGGGAGCGTTGTACTCTATTAGTGGTCTGATGAGGGATGAGTACAGGGAAGTTACAACATCCTTAGCTCTAGATGCAATGCCCTTACTTATGAGATAAGCCAATGTTGAAGGCCTTCCTAGGCACTGTGGACACATGGTGATTGAAGTTAAGGTTGCTATCAACCTGTGTTTCCAAATCTCTTACCACAGGGTTTGAGCTATGGGGGTACTGTTAATATTGTAATTTGCAAGGACTTCCCCTTTGCTAAAAGAGATGATAATGCATTTTTTTTTGCATTTAGTTTAAGTCCGTGGCTTTGGCACCAATCATTTGTCTGTATAAGCCCTTTTAGTAGTAAGTCAACATCATTGGGGGAATCAGCTGTATCAAGGATCTCAGCTGATTTTATGAAAATCAGAGAGAGACTCAGTCAAAGAATTCCAGTAGCAGCTATTACCTGAATAAATAAATAAATAAAAACATTTTATGTAAAGGAAGTGTTCAGACTTGGAGAAAGGCATTATCGTTAGTTCAGCAATGTAATCCAAATTAGCCTTGCATATGACCTGTCTGATAATTAAAATTCTTCTTTTTATAACACTTACTTTCATCTGTAAATAGCCAAGCATAAAAATGTTATTGTGTGTTATTCAAACTCCATGTACATAGTATGCCTTACATCAAACTACACACCCCAACCCTTATCTGTACGATCAATAATAATTCTATAATTATTAGCAATAAACAGTTTAATACCACTGAATATCACTAGTAAATTGTACAAGCTTTTCACTGTGAGCAAAGATTACTAATATATGTATGTATGCCTGTATTTATTTATTTTTAATGTTTGCTTGCTTTTGCTGATCTTTTTTTTTGTAGTAGCTATACTGATATATGTATGTACAGGTAATAATGGTTATAGCATCTCCAGAATTAATTCTGACATGCTTGCTTTAAGTCTTTAGTCAACTTTTTAAGTTTGGGATTTCAGTGTTATGGTTCTTCAGGTTTTGTGGATGAAGCCTTGATTATGGCCTTGATGGCTTGAGTTGGATTAGTTGCACTGGTAATTAGCAGGTCAGTCAGGGATGATAAGACTGAATGGTTAATGCCACCTCACCCAAACTTGGGGGAGGTGAATTGACCTGCCAAATTGGTGACCTCTACCAGATTGTAGGTGGTCACAAGTGGAAGAGTCTGGGCAAAATTCCTCTGCTGTCATCTGAATTAGAACAGGTAGGTGGGTACGGGAGCATGTGCCTTCCTTAGCTTGGTAGCATAACATGTTAGCAAGCTGCATAGTGAGAGGAAGAATAGGTAGATACAAAAGATTTGCAGGCTGGCCCATTGATTACCACTAGACTCTCACCGCAGGAGGTACTGATGGGTTGATCAGGCTACCTGGATAGGACTGAATGAGTTGCAGGGCTCTCACATAACCTGGCAATGTTTGGCATCCATCTCTGTAGAGTAAGTTGTGAACTGTTGAGGCATGGTCCTGCAGAGGTCACAGTGGATGGAGCAAAATTCTTTGAACCTTTCTGAACAGACTTTCACCGTCCACGTTATCAAAATTGTAAAAATGAATAATGTGCTTTACTGCCAAGTTTTAGTTTTGCTGTCTGTATAAAAAGGTTGACTATGACTGAAAGATCAGAACTGGTTGCTTGAGTACCTTCAAACATGCAGAGTTTTTAAAGAGTGATTGTAATAAGATTATTGTCTCAAAAATTAAAGAGGTGATATGTCACGGTTGGCACATTCTAGATATTTAACTGTGCCACTTTACCACAGATCTCAACCTTTTGGCACAAAAAGTCTGGACCAAGCCAAAAATAAATGCCCCAAAACTTGGGACAAATTGTAAATATTGCTCTTAGAAACTTCGAAAGTTGTTAGAATAAAAGCTCTTGTGTTAACATGTATTTTCTGAAGGATATGAAGTCTGAAACTCAAATGCCAGCCATTAGGCAGTAAATTCAGTGCTTGCTGGTTTGCCACAAAAATTTAGAAAACCACAATTTGTTTTGAGGAACAGACCAAAAATATGAGGCGAAAATCTGAATAGTTGATAGGTATGCACTTTCCCCATTTAGTACTACTTATTTCAAGAAACACAGACACAGTGTTGATACTGTTTAGACCCACAAAGTTTCCCCGTTTAGAACTATGAATTTCTAAGGGACTTTGTTGCATTATTCATACTGGTTTTACCCAGTATTAAGTATTAAACAGACACTTCTACACTGTTAGTACTATATGAATTTTTAAATAAACAGGTTTGTTTAATATATGCATGTCTCTACGAATAGAGCAAAGTTAAAATGTCCACTTAGGCTACCTTGTACTGTAGGTAATTTCTATCCACAGCAGCTTCTACCCCTCTTATTTCCCTACTTGAGTTAATCTGTCCAATGCTGTAATAAATCCTTCTGTAGTCTCATATTCCACCACATTGTTAGGCAGCTTAAGCAGAGTATCTCAATGATTCACTGTGTTCAGTGAAGAAATACTTCCTTTCATCACGTTTAAAGTATGTGTTCCTAATTTTCTAGTGTGACCCTCCTACACTTGTATACTATTTTTAGACTAAACCCCTATATATTTTATATATCCAGCTCACATTCTGTCTGTCATTCCTCCAAAGTGAATATATCCAGTTTCTATACCTTATTTTCTTAACTCAAATGTAGCATACCATCTGATATTTTTGTAATTCTTCTATGCATTCCTTCAGTTCTGCCAGCTTTTTTATGATGTATGGTTTCCAGAACTGAGTATAGATCTTCAACTCTGTTACTGTGGTTATCAAGGCTTTGCAAGAATTCTGAATAAAGAAAGAATAATAGAAAAAAGGGACTGTAGGTACTTCAAATGCATTTGATGTAGAAACCTAAGTGTGAAAAAATGAAACAGTTTTTCCAATGAGACTAACAAGAAAGACAATGTTCTACCTTTATCAGTAAAATATGAACTACAACATACGGTCTGATAAAAAAATCTCCTGAATCCGGAGAGTGCAACTGGAAATAAAAACATATTGTTAGAAAAATATATACTTAAACATATATGCAGTGCTAGTTGAAAAGCAAACAGTATGTAATGCATTTTATTCTATTTTACAATATGGCAGTGAGAATGATCTTACATGTAATTGCTTGAAGCTTTGGAGCTGCAGTGTGATTGAACTCTGACCCTGGCAGTAGCCAGCTCAGCAAGCTTATGTTTTTCACTAATGATTATCTGCTGGGTCATGAAAAAGCATGTATCTTCCTTCCTCTGAGATAGTTGGCCTTGTGAATATTATCAGCACAGCTGCTAGAAGTTAATGTTGCAAGAAGGAACAAAGAAGCGTATTAAGAACCAAACTGACTATTGTATTCGAGCAGGACTGAAACCTTGAAAGAGCAACATTTACAGAAAGACATTATAACTGACCAGGTGCCTTGCAAGGCTGTATTATTCTCATGGGAAAACTTTTAAAAAGTATAACCTCAGCACTTTCTTATGAATAGAATATTGTAGACTATAGTGATGTAAGTGCCCTGTGACTGACCACATCAGTAAGGTGGGCAAAGCTGATTGTAAATACTATAAAATGTTGAATACTTCCTGAATGTAATTAGTCAAAATTCTATACTTGTATTGTATAGTCTTTTGCCTCCTGGTGTACACTAGTAAAACATTTTGAACTTGAACCTCCTGTATTATTGACTGTTATTTAAGAAAAACCTGATGATTTACAGTCTGTTTTAATAATTTTACTGACACATATGCAGCTGGAAAGGCTATTAAAGTAATTTTAACCATAAGCCTTCTGAAATAGCACAAAGATACAAGTGTTATTCTCATACATTGAAAGTTACTGAATCAATGATTAAGTATGTGTTTATGTTGTAAAAGATAATCCAGAATCAAGTGATATGATAGTGAGTGGAATAAATGATAATCACATAGAAAGAAAGCTGTTGTCAAGAAATAATTTAACATATCAAAATTAATTAAATACATATTGGGCAGGATTCATGAAGCCTCTGTGTAAGAGTTACAAGTCTTACACGGAGGCTGCAGTTAAACGGTGTGACGTCAGCATGCCATGCATATTCATGAGGGCATGCTGACTCACACTCAAGACTAACACGGTCCGTGTAAGAAAGTAGGGGGAGTGTCCGCAGGGCGAGTCCTGCAAATGGACACGCCCCCAGAAGAGGAACAGTCCCGAAAGTAAACCCCCACGAGAGAGTCCGTGTAAATGTCAACAAACACAACACAACACATGCCCCCACAGACTATAAACATAAAATGTAAAAATGAACATGTTATATATTTTTTATAAGTTTTAAAGATGTTTGCCTGTAATTGCTCTCGTTTGCACAGGCGTGCCCGTCACTTAGCCACAGTTAGCAGTCAATGGAAAAGCATATAAGATCTAAATATGCAAAGTAAGCCAAGAAGCAATAGCATAGCGGTAGAGACATTGGCTGAAGAGGAGGCAGTCACGGTTCGAGCCCCCACAACATCAAATTTTATTTCTAGTGAAATAAGCACGAAACAATTCCCTGACATATATGTACATATATAAAATTATATTTTATGTAAAATGTAATGAAATGGGCCATGTATTTTGAAGAAATGTGAGATAAGAAAAAAAAAATGTCAGAAGTGCCCATAGCTGAGCTATGCTCTAACAAGCTGAGTATATCTGCCCGTAGGTGAGCAGTGGTTTAACAGGTGTAAAATGAGTGTCCGGGGTTGAGCAGAGTTGTAACATGCTGAAACTGTGTGCCCGTAGCTGAGCTGAGCATAATATGCGTGCTGACAGCCAAATGACGCGTAAACCAGCATAACCCATTTGCGCGGAGCTGCGCACCGCGCCAACAAGATAACCAGCGGGCAACGTTGAGCAAGCTGTATCAAAACTGCCTTTACACAGACACACCTCCTAGCCTGTGTAGACAGTCATAAAATAAAAAAAGCAATGGCCAGGCACAAACTCAGGATACCATGCACCATAGTCAAAGTACTGAACCACTAAGCCATGACAGTTGCTCTTAGAAATGCAGTATTAGCATATATATAGGAATGAATGGAAAGAGAAGCATGACAAAGCAGGTTTTGCGAAGCTGATACATTTCCAAAATGGCCAATCACAGATAAGTACGGAAAAAATGGCATATATAAGCCCCATAGGTGGGAATACACAGCATAACTGATTGTGGAATCGATTTGCAGTCAGGATGGCAGGTGTAGGAGAGGGTAGTTGCTTCCAAGCACAGAGGTGGGGCATTGAGGAGTCCAAATATATGGTTTGGCTCCTCGTCCATGATCATGAGGCCCAACTCATGCAGGGCCAGGTCCTGTGGGGAGCATACAAGGCTGAGGCATGGGACCGGTTGGCACATGATCTCACCAGTACCACAGGAATACCAAGGACTGGTGAACAGGTCCATCACCAATATGCGGATCTGAAGAGACGGAAGCAGGACCAAGTGAACCGTTGGATCCAGGAGGCCCGGCAAATGCCCGACGCCCCACTACTGAGTAAGTTACATGTAATTATTTATGTAAGAAATTAACCTAGCTGATATTATGGAGATGTGTATTCCAATATTACTTCATTTATATTACAGCTGCAGGTGTCTGTTCCATGAATCGTCGAGCCTATGCCGATAGGCTTGTGCGGTTGCGCCACCAGGCAGGTTAGTAATGCTCACCCTGTAACTGTTAAAAAATATAAGTATGACAGCTTGCAAAAGAGTGCAGTGTAGTCACTTATTAATAAAAAGTGCAAGTAACAGTGTAAGAGATATTCTGCTAGTACTGTGTGATTACATAAGTGTGATGCAGCCTGTAATCCAAAAATAAAAATGAAACAAGTCTGAAATAAAGATGTTCCACCTGTAATGTAATAGTACTTAACCTGCAGCAGGCTGTAAATTACAGCTACACAAGCTGAGTAAAACTCATGTGTGAAATATAGCCCCACACATAGCTGCCCATTTTGCACACATGTCCGCTGGACATGTAAACTGGCAATTACAATTGGCTGCACAACAAATATTGTTGTCCTCACCCCTCTGTCAGGGGTGGAAGGTTTCAAATTTCACACCAAATTACAAACATATGCACAGCTGTTGCTGATAAAGAAATGGGCAGCTATGGGCCTTTCCTACATCCCTCCTGCAAATCCCGAGCTTGTTTTCCTACTCTCTTTGTGCCCCCTTTTTCACCACTTTCCTATCTCCACATTTTCTTTCATTCAAAGAAATTAGCACGAGTGTGCGCAAGAGTAAGCACTTTTAAGCAGTAGTAAGCTAAGCGACAGTGCGCATGCGTGAGCTCCATGCAAACCAGCGCTAACCCGCTTACAACTGCTTAAAAGTGCCTTAGTCACTCTGAATGACAAGGCCTGTAGTTTGCTCAGCAGCAAAATAAAATTCTCTGTCATTCTCGAACCCAGGACCTTGGAAACAGTAGTCTGCATGACTTACCACTAAGCCATGACTGCTATACAAGAACATTGTGCTGAAAGAAACATATCATGAAATAGTAGGAATTAATGTAAGGGGAATATAACAAGTCTAGTACACAAAGCATGTCATGTTTATTTACTGTCAAATCTAGTGGATTTGTAAAATATTACTGTGTGAAGAGAAACAGCCATGCTAGTTGGTAGCTAGTAGGTAATAATGTCACAGTAGCACCTGGCAAGCCACACACATACTCAGAGCAGGATAAACACTGCCATAGTGGAATAGTTAAGAGCCCAGACATAGCAACTGTGACTGAGTTACAGGGATGTCCCTGATTTGAAAACAAATGTCAACTGTGCCCCACTGACTCCCTGTGAAATGTACTAACAGTAGGCAGAAAGGTGTTACAACACATGCAATGGTAACTATGAATCACTGAAAGTATGCACCACTTGCACGTCACAAATGGTGTAGTAATACATATGCTCAAAATAACCCACAGTCACAACTGCAGAATATCAGAATATTTCATGGGTGCATCCCACTGATATGTATCATTCCATGAGGCTGATAAAAGATGCACCTGAGAGTATCTGAGGCCTGCTCAGCAGCATGATCAAATACGATTCTAAGTGTCAAGGCCCACACCATGGCCAGACCACACTGCATGCAGTACCACCCTACAACAACAAACACATAGGGAACTGCTGCTCAAACCGATATAGCAAGCATTACAAGCTGTGAATGTAAATGGAAAATAGGAAAGCCATAGCAACACATTACAGGAAAGACACCTAGCAGGCATACAAGGAGTGAATGTAAAGGGCAAATACTGAAGCCATAGCAACAGATTTCAAGAGTCACTGCTATATACCAGTTACACCACAATTCCCACAGGAAAGCACACACACCCATATACACAGTATTACTAGTCGTAGGAGTCAGTTTACATACACACTGAGAAGAGGAAACTGGAGGAAGGAATACTCAGGTTACAGTACAACATGCATTGCAGTGTCTATAACACAGCCTGAAATATGAAAGACATACCAACCCTTACACTCACAGAACAGTGAGAGAGAAAGAGAGAGAGAGAGAGAGAGGGAGACGCACAGCAGGCTAACTATCAGAAAGCCAACACAAGCAGCTGTACAAACACACCCATGTAATGGTACAAAAGTGTATAGATGTAGAATACTGTGCCTCTGTCTAGTAGTGACACAGTGAAGACCCCCTTATGTAATAGAATTAGTTTACTGTGCCTCTGTCTACTAGTGACACAGAGCTGTCCCCTGGGGTAAACCTACGATCTCCCATCCACTCGTCAAGATTTCTCTTGAAGAGAGTCAGTGAGGGGCTCTGCCTAACATGAACTGGGATTCTGTTCCAGAGTATGGGAAGCCTCTGAGTTATGAATCTGTCCCTCCAGCATGTCCTATTCATATTTGTGCTGAGGTTTAAATCTTTAGCTCTCGTGGTTCTGATGGATTTGGATTTTTTGAGGTGGAGCATGTCCATCAATTCCTGATTGGACATGGCCTTGTACGTCAGGCACAGATCACCTCTAAGTAGGTGGTATGCTACTGAATACAGCTGGAGTTTCTTTAGTCTGGCAGCATATGACATATGTTGGAGACCCTTGATCCTCTTGGTGAGGTACTTTTGGGGTCTCTCTAGCTGTTGCAAGTGCCGGGTGAGATACATACCAAATGGGGCATTGTACTCAAGCATGGGCCTGATAAGGGAGGAGTATAGGGGTACAATGACCTCCTTTGATTTGGATGTGAATCCCTTCATGATAAGGTGGGCAAGGTAGAAAGTCTTTCTAACCACTTTGGCAATGTGGGTGTCAAATGAGAGGTCACTATCGACTTGGGTCCCCTGGTCTCTGATTACTTTTTCCATACTCAGTGGGTTACTGTCTATGTGATAATTTGTGGGTACTTTGTTTTTCCCAAAGGGGATGACTATACATTTTTGGCATTTAGTTTAAGGCCATGACTCTGGCACCAGTTGTCCGTTTCAGTGAGGCCTTTCTGTAGGATGTATGTGTCAGCTGGTGTATCGACTATGGCGCCTAGTTTGCAGTCATCTGCGAACTTTGTCAGCCACAACCCTCCCATGTTTGCTTTCACATCTGAGAAATAAATGCCGAACAAGAGGGGTCCCAGGACAGAGCCCTGTGGGACACCACTTGTGACTGGCTTTGAGTCTGACATGGCTCCAGCAATTTTGACTTTATGGGTTCTATCCTTTAGCCAGTTTGCAACCCATCTTGTGACATATGGATTTACATTTCAGCTGTTGAGCTTGTCTATGATGCCAGAGTGGGGTATTGTGTCGAAAGCTTTAGCCAAGTCCAGGTAGGCTGTATGGACTGATTTGCCCTCATCAATGGCTCTAGTGACTGTTTCGAAAAAGTCAGCGAGGTTCAAAAGGCAGGATCTGCCCTTTACAAAGCCGAACTGGGTGGGATCAAGTGTCTGTAAGTCCCCAATGTCTCTGTTTATGAGTTCCATAATAATTCTTTCCATAGCTCTGCAGACCAGGCTGGTTAAGCTTATGGGGCGGTAGTTACCAGGGTCTGTAGAGGTGCCTCCTTTGTGGAGTGGGACTACTGTTGCTGTACGCCAGTGTTCAGGTACATATCCTGTAGTAAGGCTAAGGTTAAATAGCATTTTTATGTGCGGGTTTAGCTCCTCTTGGAGTTCACGTAGCATGCAACCCGGGATACCGTAAGTTCCCATTGATGCTGTATTTTTAGCTTTGCTGAGGGCGGTTCTCACCTGGACATCTGGGATGACAGGGAGGTTACATTCAGCTGGGATAAGTATTTCTTCTTTTGGGGGTGAGGGAGGGGAGAAATTTGCACTGAACCTGTCTGCCAGAATGTTGGCAATATCTGTGGGTTCAGTGTATTTTATGTCATTGTGAACTAACTCTGAACATATCTGAGGATTTCCGCCCAGGTTTCTAACATAGCAGAAGAAGGCCTTGTGGTTATCTTTAGTGTACATAGCGATTTTTCTCTCAAAGTTGGCCTTGGATGTTTTTATGAGAGAACGTAGCTTTCTACTAGTGCTGATCAGAGATGCCTTCTCTTTATGGGATTTTGCTCTGTCGTGCAGTAGCTTCCTTCTTTTGTTATACAATTTGTTTATGGCTGGGGTCCACCAGACAGGACGCCTGCCCTTGGTGGAGAGGGTCTTGGTTTTATTTGGGATTGCATGATCCATGCATTCTTGGAGATGTCCGTAGAAAGCATTTGTGAAGGATTCTGCATTGTGGGATGTGGTTTCCACTGGCCCAGTGGGCTTAAAGGATACCATCTCAGTTTTAAGAAGTGTAAAGTCGGCTTTTGAGAAGTTTTTCACTGTAGTCTTTTGTGTTGGGGGTGGAGGTAGGATATGTATATCCAGGGTGATTAGTTTGTGGTCAGATCTCACTAGTGAGGGGTATACTTCTGGTGTGGAGCAAATTGTCCTCATGTTTGTGATGATCAGGTCTAGTATATTATCTCCCTTTGTGGGAGAGGTGACTAGCTGTTTCATTGCATTTGAATTTATGAATTCCAGAAACCTTTGGGCTAGGGTGTTTGGGCTAGAATAATGCACCTAGTCTATGTTAGGGTAGTTGAAGTCTCCCAATATGATGGTGTTTGGTGAGACATTCATATCCTCCAATGTCTTCAGGAAGGCTGAATGGGGTTCCTGAGATTGGGGGGGTGGTCTGTAACATGCTACCAGTTGTATAGCAGTTTTGCCTATGGTTAGTTGTACCTGGATGGTCATTGATGCTTCATGTGTTGCCACTAGCCTGGAGGTGTGGGTGTCCTTGATTAATATGGACACTCCCCCTCCCTTTTTGGTTTGGCCCGAGTTTTGGGGCTGAAAAGCATGATACAAGGTATAGCCTGATAGCGCTGGGATGCTCTCAGGAGCCTTGAACCAGGTTTCAGTTACTGCACAGACATCGAGATTGATAGAATATGTATGTACAGATATATTTAATACACACATACATATATAGATATATGTAGATACATATACATATACAGACAGATCTGACTGTCTACAGATATGTCTGTATATAACTGTCTCTCTCTCTCTCTGTCCCACCCCCTCTCACTCTCTCTCTCTCCCCATATCTATATCTATATCTATATCTATATATATATATATATATATATATATATATATATATATATATATATACATATATATATATATATATATATATATATATATATATATATATATATATATATATATATATATATATATATATATATATATATATATATATATATATATATATATATATATATATATATATATATATATATATATATATATATATATATATATATATATATATATATATATATATATATATATATATATATATATATATATATATATATATATATATATATATATATATATATATATATATACACATATATATATATATATATATATATATATATATACTGAGTGAGGCACATGTGTGCAGATGTATTGCAACAGGTGCCTGGTGACAAAGGCATGGAGTGAACACCACTGTGGATACTGGAGTACCATACCCCATTTCAAAACACTGACACCAGTAACCACCACATATGTGCATGCCTGCCTACCACTGCATGTGTCAGGGGGGAACAGGGGCAACAAGTGTATAATAGGCTCCCATTGATATACACAGTGGCACACTCGTCCTGTAATACCTGTACATGGTATGTGTCAGCAGACATGGTGTGTCAGCTATGGACATGTAGGTCACTGTACCCCTCTACACCCCACAATGTCCTACACGGTATGTACCTCCCATGACAGCTACAGATATGGAGAAGGACACAGTCATATAGTAATTGTGTCAATGCACTCAAACACATTACCTATGCAGAGTGACTGACAAGACCACAGAGCGCACCCAGACTACCTACATAGAGGTTACCACTGCTGGATATGCATAGTTAAGTCACACCCATGACAGTTGTCCAACAACCATGGTAACACCTCACAACATCCACAAGCCAAATTACCTATGTCTGTCATCCTTGTCACCGCAGTAAAGAGCACATGGTGGAGGTACAGGTCCCTACCCACAGATAAGACATACCCTGGAGTAAACCGCACAGCATTAAGAAGCAAGGCTTCCCATGAGTAGATGTCAGACATACCCCTGCTGAATGTTATGCAGATAGGTAATATGCCATATGAGTCACCCTGTGTAACTGTTTGGCAGGAGCAGGTACGATCACATCACGTGTCACAAGGGGCAGGGTAGCATAACAGTATGCTGCTGTAGGCCCAGGGCCAATAGCATACTACCTACCTAAGACACAATGCACACCCGCGAACTCATTGCAAACCAAATATGTGAGGTGGAATGAGTGTGCCAGTGATTAGGTGCATGTTATGTACTGGTGTGATTGCTCACCATGACTGTCTGTCTGTCATAGTAGTGTGTGTCCTTGGTGTTAGGCCAGAGGCAGATGTGTGTGGTATTGCGATCAAAACATACTACATTGCCATATGTTGTGCTGTGTTACCCTGTATGTGACTGTGGTGTAGGTAGGGTTATGGCAAGTAAGAGTAGTGTGCATTACCAGTGAAATATGTAACGTGCATTGCATGCAGTGCATGGGTTGATAATGTTCCCCATACAATACCTTGATACAAACCCCCAGTGTGAGGTTGTGCATTGGACCTGAACCTGTGTGCTGACTACTGGAGTATACTAGTCTGTCGTATGGAGTGTGCCAGGTACTGTTGCACAGTTGTCGGCTGAGCACTGATATCTGGTCATTTACATGTGTATCCCCGAATAGACAGACAGATGCTATATATGGGGTTAAGTTATATCACTACAGTCAAGTATTATGTGTGCCATATTTTGCTGACATATATTGCTGACATATTTTTCTTTTCCTTTTCAGGGCTATGGTTCACCAGCGAAACCCTGTGTACTCCACTGCGGAGGATGAGGAGATACACCAGAGCCTGGTGCGGGATACTCTTTTCCCACATCAGCCAGAACCAGCAGGAGAGGGCTGCACTGTGGCAAGACCTGGTCCATCAAGTAAATGACATAGGCACACATAACTGGACATATGAGCAGGTACGCCATCACTGCAGTGATTTAATTAGAAATGTCCGTCAGCATGCATTGGATATCCACAGGCAACAGCTTGCCACAGGTGGTGGGGTGGCTATACATCCCCCCTCACCAGACTGGAGGGACTACTCCTAAGTGTTGTGGCTCCAGCCCAACAGCAACAACAGCAGCAGCATACATGCGTAATGATGGAGGCTGGAGCCACCCAGCAGCAGGACTCGGAGTGTGCAGGTAACATGCCATATGTCTAGTTGACTGTTCTGTACACTGTTAGTTTATGCATGTGTGAGGTGTGTCCTCTGTTTGTAGCTGTTATCTTGGTAATTATTGTGCAAGAGTGATATTCTCAATATCAGCAGTAGACCTGTGGAAGCCAACTGTTGTACTACTGAACTGTATCATACTCACAGTATCAATGGCACAGTTGTGCCCACTGACAATAAATGTCTCATTTCTGCAGGTCCCTCTGGTGTAACAGTAAGGCAGCCTATCCATGCTGGCGAGTGTGTAATAACTATACCTTCAATACTCTTGATACTAATAGTAATAATAGGCTGAAGCAGTAGTGCTATGTGTTTGATTGCAGGTATGTTTGTGTCTGTGTGTTGATATCTCATATACTGAGGAGTGTGCATGCGCACATGTGTGCATGTGCACCTCTGTGCATGTGTGTATCAGTGGTGACATTGTGTACACATTGTAAACTGTGTTTCCTGTCTTACTCGCACAGGTTCTGGTGCTGCTCTGGTGTTGTGCAGCAGGGAACCTGAATCAGCTGCCATGGATAGTGATAATGATGATACCTGTGTAATGGCACAGGGAGGTGTGCTAGGGTCCGTCGTTGGTCAGCCAATTAACGGTACACAGCTGTCGACCCCATCAATGCGCACAGTCATCCTGCCAATACATCCTTTGTCACCAATGTCCCTAGGTGATGGACAGGAAACAGTGGGCATTGACCAGGGTAATGTGGTATTGGTGGCACATGCATCCCCACACAGCAGCCATGGCCAGGGTCCTGACATGGTACCACACAGGCAGATGTCCAGGGGTTCTCGTGGGAGCATCCGTGGGCGTACTGCTCCTGTCAGACGTGCCCACAGAGGTCTTTCAACCTCAGCTATGTTTCGGGCTGTAATGCAGGCACAGTCACGTATGGAACAATACACCAGACAGGGTCTGAGGGAGCTGAGAGCATGTCGCACAGCTATGAATGACAGTATGCGGGATGTTGCGGCTGCCATCCGTAATTTCACCAAGGTCATTGACAGACGTTGGGCGGACACATTAGATCTGTTCCACAACTACATGTCCATGAGCCAGGGCAATGGTGGACGGTTGAGGCGTCAATGTGGGCATATGCCAGCAACAGCAGCAGCCGTCGCGGTTGACAACAGGCCCGCGGCTGCTACCATTGTGCCAGCAGCAGCCCCAGCAATGCTGGGTCTGTGCTGTCATCAGACCGCCCCAGGAGACCACATGTACGTGGCTCTGGACAGTCCCAACAGGGACCTGTCTCCAGTCACCAACCACCTGCTTCTGATGACAGTACCCAGTCTGGCTTAGTACCCGATACGGTCCGTAGCACCCCTGCCAGGCACAGGTACAGTGTCCGTGGCCATAGACAGTGATCTGTATGACCTGGCAGGTACAGTCTGTGGCTGTCCACAAACACCTGTATATGGCAGCCATGAGGTGGAACTGTGTGCATGCATACACACATGCGAGTTGATAACACCTAGGGCTACTGCATACATGCGCACACTGCATCAACATTGCCCCATCTTGTACTGCTGTCCCTCACCAACACACACACACAGACATGTCAATTGGTTGTATCAGTGGCAGACTTAGGCATACCAAGTACACACCCTGTGCATATGATGAAACTGTGCCATCTCCTGCAATCTGTAACATCGGTGCAGGAACAGATTAACATGGTGCTGATGCACAGGGTGACTACATAGAAGTGTAGTAATAGTATCATGTTGTCAACAGTACAGTGTAATGATATCATTGTGGGTATATCCCAGCATGCCTGATGCAGTTACAGTATGAATGTCATTGTATTGTTTTGTACACCCATAGTAATTACCATAGTGTAATGTTTGCACATCTTTGCATACTGGTGGTGAGGCTGTCAACAGAAGGCCACCTACATAGGTAGCACAGGGGATAAGAAAATGTAAGTATTGATACTCAATGATGGACATGTCAACTGCAAGTTGCATGCTGTCCACACTCGACTCTGCAATGAGGATGTTGATATCTGTGCAGTAATACACAACAGGTTCAAGACTCACAAGAGCACCCTAGCACTATAAGGTCACAACTCATACCATGCATGACAGCCCCAAAACACAGAACTAACTATGACAGGAGGGAGAGTCTCCATACATGTCAAGGATACTGTGGTGCCAGGACAGGTACCATACATCCTACTATGTTTGGAACTGCTGAGTGAGGGCTCAGTGTCTGTTATTCGAAATGTGTATAGTTCAGGTATGAGCACTTGGGTTTCAGGCCAGTTATTCTACATTACGAAGGTACATGGTCTGTACACTTGTGGGGGGTGGGGCTGGACCCAGCCCATCTGACCTGTGAATTTCTGGGTACAGGCTTATAGTGCCTGCATATATGCACTGTTACCTACTGGAAGTCGTACACCTTGTTTGTTGTAGCATAATCTAGATCCAGGCCTGCTGACTGTAGCTTTGTTTGTATGCATGTTTGCTTGTTATGTCCCTGAAACACTGATTCCACCTGCAATGCAGATTTACAGTGCCTCTGTGGATCCCTAGTGACATCTGTATTGCTTACTGTACTGATGTCCATGTCTCACTTGACAGAACGTCCCTGTTTGTCCTGTTTGCATGTAAGTTGCCTGTAACACATTGCATATGACTTACCTGGCATTTGCTCACAAAAGCATTTATATATCCCAGCACTAACAAATCAGGAGCACTACACCCTCACATACTCACCTTGAGTACCTTGTTCCCCATTGGCCCTATGTGTTGTTAATTATTATGGGATTCACAATACTATGGTAGCATGTGCAAAGGTCACTTGTCAATCTCCTCTCTGGTCCAGTTGGTGAATCTGTGAGTCATGTGACAATGTTACAGCTGCCTCATGTACACAGACAACCCTCTCCCCTTCCCATAAACTTACAACACATGTGAGAGATGCAACCACATAGCCAAACTGGGGCTAAGCTCTCTTAACTCAGTACTGGCATACCCTGTCAGGTGGAGTGGGATACTACAGTGAATACAATACCAGTCTCACATAGACCTGCCACGACAGCAATCCAAACACAGAAACACACAGGAACATTCTTGGAGTCTCAGAATAGCATCCTGCCTGAGCAGCAGACACCTGCGAAGCAGACACACAAGCAAACGTTACGCCAGAACAGAGCACGTGCAACACATAGCTCACAAAGCCTGTGTGCCAAACAGCCACAGCCCATATGGCTTAACAACACACCTGCTACAGTTGTAATAGGTACCTCTATCATCAGGTACACTGAGGTCCTGCTTACCAGGCTGAACAAGGAGAAGGTCACGGTGAGATGCCTGTCTGGCACTATGATCCACCACATAACACAAGCATACAGGTCACTCCAAGGCATGTACAAATATGACTCAGTCATTGTCCGTGCCAGTGTGATGTACCTCCCTGGACTACATGATAGGGGACATAGAGGGGCTCTCTGAGCATGTGGCTCAGGCTGGTATGACCCTGACCTTGAGTAGCATCTTGCCCTCACCAAGAATGCTGCCACAATATGTAGAAAGGATGATCAATTTCTACAATTGCCTTATGTTTCGGTGACATTCAAAGGGGATCCAATGCCTGTCAGCGTGGGATTACATGCTAGACAAGCCACATTGCTTTGCTAGGGACAGCTTGCACCTGTCACCCACGGGCCGTTGTATATTGGCAGAGGCTCTTGCTACACACATAGTGCCTTTTTATGCAAGGCTCAAATTACATAGCCACCTACACAGGTATCACACGGGATATTACACTAATAGTAATGCTACTCAACGCCAGCAGTGTAAACCACAAGATGCATGCAATGGAAACTGTCCTTAAGATGGAGAACAGCAATATCCGTGCAGTAACAGACTCCTGGTACAAGGCTCCCAGGTGCACCCCATCACTGTCAGGTCATACCTCATACCATGCTTGTTGTCCCCTAAACATGCACCAAACCAGAACAGGGGGGGGGTGTATCCAAAGGCACCACAGATACACACACCTCCAGGTTGGTGGCACAGCACAAAGCATCAGACCCTATCCATGTGCAACTAACAGTGGGTTAGACTGCCTTCAGGTTCATAGCCTGGCACACACCACCCTCCCATACCCAGGAAACCCACTTGGCCTTTCTGACAACACTGGGAATATGACGGTCTCTACAAACACCATTATATGGGTGGACTGCAACTACCCAAACATAAGAGTGTGAGCATTACTCTAGCTCCAAGACCCTAGCTGAAAGGTTCCTAGCATTTATTCACTGAATTGCTATGGAACAACTTGTTACCACTCCCACAAGAGGTGACAACATGCTGCACCTGTTCACCAACAACATGTGGACTATATGCTCTGGACCAGACGTGTATCCCTTGCTGGTAGGATGACACCATATACAACTCACACTGTATATTCACATACCACATGCAGCCCCTGCACAGAACACCACAGTCATACAGTTGTCTAATGCAAATTCCATGTATTCACATGAGGCAGGCTTCAGACATGGGAACTATTGAAAGTCACAGGTACATATGTGTATGTGGCGCACACATACATCATGTGTGCATTGACATTACTGATATAATCTATGTCGTGCAATATTGGGAACAACACCCCACACACATGGGCAAACTGTGTGACAAAAACACACATGGCATTTGTAGGATACAAACCCCTACCTAACTGTGTTATGACACTTGTGAGAGACGCAGTAGCAGAGCACGCTATTTGCATTACTGGGAGGCTTGCTTTCTCCTGCTGTACTTATAGGGTGCTGACATCATCAGTGTTTAGACAGTGGAATATGTAGCATGTGTTGTGTTGTACTAGTTGCCAAAAGGGACATTTCTCTTACACATAGAATTGCACACACACTACCCCCCCCCCCCACATTCACTGAGCACTTGCAGGATTCAAACCCCTACTTAACTATATTATGACACTTGTGAGAGACGCAGTAGCAGAGTGTGCTATTTGCATTACTAGAAGGCTTGTTTTCTCTTGCTGTACTTATAGGGTGCTGACATCATCAGTGTTTAGACAGTGGAATATGCAGCATGTGGTGTGTTGTACTAGTTGCCAAAAGGGACATTTTTCTTACACATAGAATTGCACACACACTACCCCCCCCCCACAGTCCCACATACACACACACACACACTGAGCACTTGCAGGATTCAAACCCCTACCTAACTATATTATGACACTTGTGAGAGACGCAGTAGCTGAGCACACTATTCAAATTACTGGGTATCATTTGTGCTCCTGACATATGTATAGTGTGCTGACATCATTATTTATGAAGAGGTATGTACATCTGTTACTATCCATCAGTAAGGGGGAGAGCATATATATGCATTAACTTTGCAGAGGCACAGTGGCCTACTGTACTGCGGAGGCAGATGCCAAATACACTGTGGATAGCCTTCTGTATTCCTTAGGGACAACAGCCTAGTATTGCACTCTACGGCCATATGTTTACCTGTCAGATGCAAGTATCTGTTGCTCATATACTGTTTGCGGGTCTTTATTGCCATAGCTTTCTCTGTCTCTATGAACAACTTGTGTACTGTGGCAGATGTTTGCATATGAGTGGGATCCAGTACTTTACTTATGTCTCTATTGTAATTTCACTGTGTGCACTGGGCATATTTCTGTATTGTGGGAGGTTCCTGTGTTAACACATACAAATGCCAGATATGTGTGTGCAACTGCTGAACTGTGACATGGCCTAAGTGTGTGAGCATGCCCAGTTCACAGTTTCTATGGCTTCTTGACTGACACGTCTCATTTATCTAAGTGTGCGAGCATGCCCAGTGTGAACTTTCCATATGTTGGGATCTGTGGTCCACCACATTTGTGTTTGTGTGTGGACTTTATCTATATTTCACATGTAGAGTTGAGTGTTGGACGTCAGGTTGTGTTCTTATTGCCCAACTGCTTTGTGTCTGAACCTAACAGGCATTATGCTGTGCCTGCAGGGTTGCCATGGGATAGTTTGCATACAGTTGTTAACATCCTTTCATACTGACCAAACAGTGTATTGTCATATAGTGTACTGGTTCAGTACTTTCACTGTGGTGGACAGTATCATCGGTTTCAGTCCTATCACTGCTTGTAATATTTATAGTGAGCACACCGGACTGGTTGAGGGCCATTTGTGCAGATATGACCATGTTGCATTTTGTTCAGATATGGACAACATAGAACAAGATTGTCCGACATTGTTAATGTATTCCACAACTTGTGTGGACAGTGACAAACAATGGCCATGTGCCCTAGGCCATTTGTAATGCTAGTCAGAGAGTGTTTGTCCTTTAACACACATATTTACTGGTGTTTGCCATGACATATGTCAAGGTTAGTGTGCTGTGCCTCTGTCTACCTGTGACATACAGGTGATATCCAGGGTACACCTACCATCTCCCATCCAGTCATCATGATTCCTCTGGATGACAGTCAATGAGGACTCCCTGGATAACCTGTACTGGGAGTTTAGTCATGAGTGGAGTGAGCTTCTGGGTTATGGACCAATCGGTACAGCATGTCCTGTTTATGTCTGTGCTGGGGTTCAGGCCTGTCATCTGCATAGGTCACCAGCATTCAGATTTTACATGGTGCCAAATGTCCATTGATTCCACCTTGGTCATGGCTTTATACATCAGGCACAGATCACCTCCAGCCAGGCGGTATGGCACTGTGTGGAGCTGCAGTTTGTTTAATCAGGCAACACATGGCATCTATTACAGCTCTGAGATCCTCCTGGTGGGGTATTTGTGGGGTCTTTCCAGTTGATGCAGGTGTCTGCTAAGGTACATCCCACAAGGGCCATTGTACGCAATTGTGAGGCTGCTGATGGATGACTGGAGAGGCACAATGACCTACCCTAACCTAGCTGTGCTTACCTTCATGATTAGGTGGGTATATGGTATGTTTCTGTAACCACTAAAGACACATGGTTGTCACATGCAGGATATCTATCACTTTGTGTCCCCAGGTCTCTTACTGCTCCTGATGTACTTAATGGGTTAACACCTATGTGGTAATTTGTGGCCACGTACTGTGTTTCCACAGGGGATGACTATACACTATTCTGCATTTAGCTTGTTGACATGGCTGTGGCACCACTTGTCTGTTTCTATGTGTGCCTTTTGTAGGATGCTTGTGTCAGCTGGAGGGTCCGATATGGTGGGCAGTTTGTAGTCATCTGCGAACCTGTTCAGACAGAGTCCTTCCATGTTGGCCTGTACCTATGTGACATATATAGCATACAAGAGAGGTCCCAGGACCGTGCCTTGTGGGATGCCAGTTGTACCTGGTTTGTAGTCTGACATGGCTGCAGCATGTCTGACCAGGTCAGTTCTGTCCTTGAGCTGGTTTGCAACCCATCTACTTGGATAGGGGTTTATAGTTAGGCTGGTGAGCTTATCTGTACTGAACAACTGGGGTATTGTATGGAAGGGTTTAGCAAGGTCCAGATAGGCTGCGTGAACCACATTCCCCTCATCAATGGCCTTGGTGCATGTTTCACATGAGTCAGACATAAAAGGGGCAGGATCTGCCCTATGAAAGCCACACTGGGTAGGGTACAATGTCTGTAGGTACTCAATCTCGTTATTCCTGGGATCCATGATCATCCTCTCCATTACTTTGCCAACCAAGATAGTCAGGGTTGAGGGGAGATAGTTTGCAGTATCCATTCAGGCACCACCTTTGTGGTGAGGGACCACTGTTGCTGTACACTGCTCTTTGGGTACATATCCTGTGGTAAGACTGTGAGTGCGCAGTAGTGCTATCCATTCTTCTTACAGTACTTATTGGACACAACCCAGGACACCATCTGGTACCACTGATGCTGTGTGGTTTGCTTTGTAGATGCTGGCTGTTACCTCAGCATCTGCAATGTCAGGGGGCCAGCACACTGCTGGGATGGATATTTGGCAGTTTGGTGCTGGTGGGGAGTTTGCAAAGAATCTGTTAGGTTGGATGTTGGCAATGTGTGTGGGTTTGGTGTATTGTTTGTGATATTTGAGTACTGCAGAGCATATCTGTGGATTATCACCATAGTTCCTACCATCAGTTAGGACAGCTGTGTGATTATCCTTTGTGTCCTGCACAATTTGTATCATCATAGGTTCATAGGGTCCTACTAGGCTATCTGCCCTGGCCATGTTTGAGCATAGAAAGACTGTGTGTGGCTTTCGACACCCCTTGCAATGTGCATATTATGCCCATTTTGGGTTTACATTACTAGATGTGACACAGGGATGGCCCGCAGTGTACACCTACTATCTCCTATGCACTTGACCGGATTTCTCCTGTTGAGTATGAGTGTGGAGCTCAGCCTATCATGGACTGGGATTCTGTTCCAGAGTGTAAGGAGCCTCTGGGTTATAGATCTATCCCTCCAGCACATCCTATTTATCTATGTGTGGAGGTTCAGATATCTCACTGTGGTGTCTCTGCTGGATTTGGAGTTTCTGCAGTGGAGCATGTCCATTCATTCTGGATTGGAAATGGCCTTGTACATCAGGCATACATCGCCTCTGACTGGGCAGTATGCATGTGAATTGGGCTGTGGTTTCTTCAGCCAGGCAGCAGATGACAAATGTTTGGACCCTTTATCCTCATGGTGAGGTACATTTGGTGTCTTTCTAACTGCTGCAGGTGTCAGGTAAGGTACATCCGAACTGGGGCATTGTTCTCAAGTATGGGCCTGATAAAGGAAGAGTATGGGGGCACAGTGACCTCTGTTGATCTACATGTGCATCCTTTCATATTAAGGTGGGCAATATAGCAGGTCTTCCTGGCCACCTTGGCAATGTGAGTGTCACATGACGGGTTACCATCCACTTGTGTCCCTAGGTCCCTGATTACTTCTTCCGTACATAATGGATTACCACCTATGTCATACTTTGTCATACACTGAAGAAGGTTGTGTTTTTTCCACCGAAACCGGTCGTACATAGATGTGTAGGTTTTTTAACCTTTCACAATAAATTGGATTCTCAGATCAACGTCTGCTGGCTCTACTTGTTTTTTTGTTATACTTTGTGTGTGCCTTGTTTGGTATTTGTTGAGACATTCATATTCTGCAGTGTCTTCAGGAAGGCTGGCTGGGGTTCCTGGGTTTGTGAGGGTGGTCTGTAGCAGGCTGAAAACAGGGACGCAGTTTGAGCCACTGTTACTTGCCCATGGATAGTCCATGCTGCTTCTTGCTGTGGTACCAACCTGGGGGTGTGGTTATCCTTGATAATTACTGATAGCCACACTCCTATTGTAGTTTGTTCCATGTTTTGGGGCTGTAGAGCATGGTATAAGGCATAACCTGGTAGTATTAGGGTATTCTTCTGGGCCTTGACCCAGGTTTCTGTTACAGAACAGATATTACCATTCTCCATGCTGAGGTGGGTTTGGTCTGCATTCACCTTGCAGTTTAGACTTCTGGCATTGGGTAGCATTACGTCCAGGTTGTTCTCCCTTGTGCTACCGATGGTGGTGGGTTTGTG
This sequence comes from Protopterus annectens, assembly GCF_019279795.1. NCBI lineage: Eukaryota > Metazoa > Chordata > Ceratodontiformes > Protopteridae > Protopterus > Protopterus annectens. The sequence continues at coordinate 1,590,359,286 of NC_056744.1, forward strand.
TTTCCAGCCTTACCTATTCAAGGCACAGTGGGGGTGACAACAGCCTTTGCCAGTGTCCACACAGCCAGGTGTGCTGGGTGTGTGCCATCCTAGCAGGTGGAGCATTATGTCTTGCTCGGCATGTCATCCCAGGCTGTCAGCCATTTGTTCCCCTTTGCTAACAGCAATACTTCAACCAATTATTGTACTTGATCTTGTTGTCTTCATAGTGTGGCTTCATGCTTGGTGAGGGTGAGATGTTAGGCAGGGTCATCATGTTTGCATATACTAGATGGTGTTACATTGCTTAACACATGGCAATCATGCCTCAGGTGGTGCTGCAGGGCTGCCTATGTCGGATGCACATACTACACTCCCTGTACATGTTTGAAAGCAGGTTGTGTCATGTTAGGCGTCCCTGTTACTATATGAGTGAGTCAGAGAGGGGGGTATCATTCCCAGGGTTCCTACTGAGCCAGTGTATGTGCTATGCGTTGCCTCTTTGCCAAGGCCAGGGCATACTGGGCACGCCTCCTTCTGCCTACTGGGGCAGGCTCAGGTTGTTCCTCCTCCGAGTCATGCTCTGCCTGTGATGGCCTTGGCAATGGTGGGGAACTGTTTGTCCCAGCCCTATGCTGGTCCTGCTGCAGCTGTTTTTGCAGAATCATATTATGTAGCATAGCACATACCATGACAATTTGGGTACATATAGTTGGTGAGTACTGCAAGGCTCCACCAGATGTGTCCAGGCACCGGAACCGTGACTTGAGCAGCCCAAACACATGCTCTATTACATTTCATGTTTGTGCATGTGCCTCATTATGGCGTTCTTGTTCAGGTGTGTGTGCATTTCTGATGGGTGTCATCAGCCATGGCTCCAGTGCATATCCAGCATCCCCCACTAAGTGACCATGTGGGATGTCCCCATTGGCAAATGTCTGGTACAGCTGCGTCAGATGCCAGATATGGGAATCATGGTAGCCTCCAGAGTAGCCAGCACACACATTCGTTATTATGCCCTGGGCATCATACATGACCTGGCAGTTGATGGAGGGGAAGCCCTTGCGGTTGATGTAGGCCCTACCCCGCTCACCAGCTGGTGCCTTGATGCGTATATGCATGCAGTCTATTGCACCCACTACCTCAGGGTATTCCGCTATTTGCTGGAAGAGTCGCATATTGCTGGCCAATGCCTCATGGGAATTGGGGAAATATACATGATCTCCAACATGTGCCGACATGGCATCCAGGAACTGGTGCAGTACCCTGGATGCAGATGCCTGTGAGATCCCCATCATATCACCAGTTGGTCTCTGGAAGGTACCTGTTGCTAGTATTCTTAGGCCAACACATACCTTGGTTTCCACTGGGATGGGTTCCCCTCTGTTGGTTCTGTGTGTGAGGCGTGGCCTGCACAGCTCATCAATTTGCTGCAGGAGGTCTCTGTCCACTCTATACCACTCCACTATCTCCAGCTCATGTAACCCCTAGTAGTTGACCCTGGGCCTGTACACTCTTCTCCATCTCCTCACTGTGGGTTGTCTGGCAGCATTTGCATTGCCACCACCCTCAGCAAGTCTCCTATGTCTCCTTATAACAGCTATGGCAGCCCCTAGCACGTTTGTTCTGAGTGCAGCTTTTTCAGTTTTCACTTCTAATAGCTTACTCCTGTCTTGCAGTGTCTCTTGAGAGAAACATACTGCAATGCTGTTTGCAGTGTTTTAAGTGCTGGGCTGGGCTAGTATTCTGCCTGTGTAATTGCCTGCTTCTAATTGTTTTCACCTGCTAGCTCTACCAGTATTCCCTGCTAGATTCCTACTATTTCTTCTTCTTCCTTTTTCCTCTCTGTTTCCTCAGGGGGGAGCAGCACGCATATCAGCGAAAACACGCTCACAGTGGCTACCACGCACACACACATGCTTACATGGACTACAATCTGCTTATTCAAGTTAAAACACGTGCACACCAGTGCAAACAGGTTTACAGATCTTTAAACGGGCTCCTACATGCTTACTCTGCCTTACACGTGCGCACTCTGTCTTACTTGCGCCTCCCAGCGTGCACACGCGCTCATGCACGCACAGCAAGAAACTTTGGTGTTAGCCACAGTGTACACCTTCCATTTCTTGACTTTCCCATGCTTATCTGTTGACACTCCTCTTTCTATGCTGTGTGACTGACATCTTTCACATACCACTTTGCTCCAATGAGCTTGATTTCTTTCTGACATTCCCCCCTGTGATGTCACATATCTCCTACTCTGTTACTCCCCCTTATCTAACTCTTACACTACACGGAACATGCTCATTTGCTATGTGACAGTGAGATTCACTATCCTACCACTCATTTACATAGGATTGCCTACTAATGCTTAGTTACGTGTCTTACACTCAGCTTCCCCCCTTAGCAACCACTAAACGGTGGCCATGTTGTTTTCGGTCTGCTAGTCCCTGCATTGTGAATCCATGCATTGCATAAAACCCACATTTGTGGGTTTCAAACCTTTATTTTTATGTTTTATATAGCGCAGCCCATTTGCGCGGGGCTGCGCTGTGTTTAAACCTCGCCAATCGCCGAAAAAAAAAAATAATTATTTCATGTTTGCATTGGGTTACCATGCCAATGGCCACATATTGGCCATTGGCATGCTGCCTGACACATATGCACACTTTATGTGGAGCTGACATGGCTCCATTGTGTTATTTGCAGAAACGTACTCAGTTGTCAACTGAGTACATTTCTGCACCTAACACGACTCTTACATGGGCTGGTTTCCAGCTTCGTGGATTGCTAATCTACCTCATTTGCATGCCTTTCGACTGCAAGTGAGGTAATTAGCATATCCACGCCCTGCCCGTGTAAGAGACATTTTAGCTGGTCTCTTACACGGTATTTCGGGCTGTTCCTGGATCGCTATGGCTGCATGGAGTCTTACACGACTCTTAGACTCCGTGCAAGCCATCGTGAATCCTGCCCATTGTTTAAACAAACAAAATAATAATGAAAGATGACTAAGAGTTGCAAATATGCTATGTTACTGTGACATTAAACAGTATACAAGAAAAGAAATGCAAAGGCTGTGCACTCAAGATTAAGGAAGGCAGCAATGCTAATACATTTCATGGAAGCAGATTACACAGACAAGCAGAAAAAGTACCATACATGAGGTAAAACTAGGCACATAGTAAGAGTTTGTAAGAATGACAAACATTTAAGAAAGCAAGGGTTAAAACAGCTGAAATGAAGATCAGGAAGCATTACTTTCACAATGTCCATGCCTTGAAACACTACACAAAGTATGTAGAGGACATATGTTCTTTTTATAATCTTTGAGACCTAAATATGAAAGAAGCACTTTCATTCTTGGTGTAAACAAAACTAGAATGTAAGCCTTTGAACTCAGAAGTTAGTATCAGGATTACTTTGACTAGTATTACTACTTGTAAATAACTGTTATTATATTGAAAGCTTTTATCTTTTTGTTGCTGCACCTGCCAGCTTCTAACTCCTCTTCTATTAGGATAAGCCCATCTGTATCCACATAAAAGGTATCTACTAAGTATTTTATGGAGTGGGAGCCACCAATATAGGTATCCATGAGTTCTACTTGTGCCCTCACCAGCATCCTGACAACAGAGGGCCTACTGGTACAGTCCTAACTCAACCCTGGTTACTGATATGTGCACCTATTTTACTGCAGGGACCACCAATGACACTCAGCCCTGCACATGCATGCTGTTTTGTATTTGGAAGTGCTTTATCCCTCTACACCATAGAGCTGGCAAAGAATCTAGAAAATTTCTAGGAGCTGCTGATGTGAAAATGTCTTTTAAAGTGATGATGTACTGTTTCCCACAAAACCTTTGCGTTACTGAAAATGAACTCATTATAAGGCAGAGTACCAAATTATATACATTTTGATGCAAAACATATTATTTTGTGTTTTACTTTGTTTTGAAAGAGAGCCCTTTTTGGATTCGCAACATCTTGCTTAGTACATTAAGATGGACCACAGCCATAATATCTCGCTGTCTCAGTTATTATTATGTAATGGTACTATATTTCTATTCTATTTGCAGCAGCAGAATATGTTTACATAGTGGAAAGATATGTTATCAACTTTGTGTGCAAATAAAATATCTTACTTTAAGAAGTAATATATGGGTGCTTCAGTAGTGAAGCCACAATGTACATAAGTCAGTGCTCTTCTAAAGAAGTAACTTGCTTCTGATTACCTGGAGTGTGCAAATTAGGGCTTGAAGCCTACTATCATGTTATTTGTAGGTGGGTCTATGTAGAGAGACAGTAGAGAGATAGAGTACATAACTGAACCTAAAATATCAATCAGAAATTAAGTACTGAGGATTCTCAAGTTGTAAGACTATACCCCAAGGCTTCTCCGAGCTTGAATCACAAAAGCAATACTAACTTAAAAAATGCACATAACAAGATTGACTTCCATCTGGAGAACTCAATCTAGCTGGACAAGCCTCCAAGTCATTTTAAGAGAATAAGCCCAGTCCTCGATCTACAATCTCATATTTTCCTGTTGCAAAAGTTAAATAAAATCACTCAAGTCTTCCTTTTGGTTTTAAGCATTAACTCTATGTTTGTGGGTCACTCTGCCTTCTTTAAGCATTGGCACTATGGTTGTGGGTCACTCTGCCTTCTTTAAGCACAAACAATATGGTTGTGGGTCACTTTGCCTTCTTTAAACATTGCAGTATGGCTGTGGGTCACACTGCCTTCTTTAAGCATTGGCACTAGGGCTGTGGCTCACTTTGCCTTCTTTAAGTATTAGCACTACAGTTGTGGGTCGCTGCCTTCTTTAGGTATTGGCACTATGGCTGTGGGTCACTTTGCCTTCTTTAAGCAATGGCACTGTGGTTGTGAGGCACTCTTTACACTCTGCCTCGGATGGCATCCCAATACCTTCTATTTTATATAGTTTGCATTTAGATTGGTTATAAAGTACTGTGCTGACCTCATGGAGTTTTGAGCTAGGATATTGTTCCTCTTTGTTTCTTTATTTATTTCCATTTATTTATTTATTTATTTATTTATTTATGCATTTGTTGACCAGGGTAGAGTGCTGATTTTGAAGGACCATTTTATTTGAATAAGTGAGTAGGGACAAATTTGGTACGTAGATCACTGACATATATAACAAACAATAACGGGCTGAGTAGACAGCCTTGTGGGACACCTATGTTAACAGGGAGGAAGTAAGGAAGAGTGTGCTGTTTACCAAGTGACACAATGTATTCTGTTATTTAGGTAAGTATGGAACATCTTGATAGTATTATTACAGACACTAAGAATGATGTGCTTATGGAATATAGAACAAAGGATTGTGTCAAATGCCTTTGAGAGATCAAGAAAGGTGCAGAAATCAAAAGATTATTATTATTATGGTGTTCAGATGGAGCTACCAGAGCTATGATAGCATGTGGCTGTTGCACTGTAGTGTAGACAGGCACATGGGGATGCTCCATCATGTAGGTGGGCTGTCGTATTGTGGTACCATTGCATATCTGCCACATGATATAGCCCAGCACATAAGAAAAGTCAGAATAAATAGCTCCTATACGCTGACCACAGCATAATGGTTCCTGACTTGTGAACTTCATACTTATCTTGTTAGGTGGCATCCAAGCTGGAATAGCCAAAGAGTTCTTTCTGTGTGGAGACATTATAGAGCAATACAACAAGCAAATAAGTCAGTGCTGGCTGAGCTTAATAAGCCAAAGCAACCAAGCTAAATGAGGGATAGAGACTGGAATCAGTTAAGTAAATAAATAAAATAAATAGGATGGATAGGCACACAGGCTGATAGTGACCATACCCCCAAAAAACTTTGCACCAAGGGCTGTCACCCTACGCTAGCCATGCTACTGATTCTGAGTGCACCTGCATTATGTCATTCTCTAGAAAGATACGAATTAAGCTTTAGCCAAGCTGCAAAAATATCCCTTCCATAAGAAAAATAGCACAGATGGGAAAAATCTGAGTATGTCTATGTGGGGGGATGAGTAGGAGAAATTGGATGAAATTACTGGGATGGCAACATAAATCCCGAATCATTGTAAGATGTTAGCTAAATGTGCACAACATTTCAAATAAAAAAAAGTAAAAACTGTAAGTAAACCTTTATTTAAATGCAGACAACAGAGAGATAAAACATTCATAGTGGAATGAAGTGGAAACGCACTGTGCTATTTAGAGGGCATGTAAAAAAAATGAAAATGCATAAAGTGATGCAACAGGAAAAATAGTTAATATAGTAATAATTAACTGCGTCTGTTAGGAAAAGTATGCATTCACCAAGACCTGTTATACTGCACTTTTACCTATATAGAATTTGCTACAGCGGTTGTGTCACTTTGATCAATGGTAAAACAAATTGAACTTACGTGTTTTATTGGTTGGACTCTGTACTGTAACCTTTACTAAGTTGAACATTGAAAAAAAAATAGTATTTTCACTCATTAATGTCTTTACTGCCAAACTGCGAAGGCTTACTTAAGAGAACAACCTGCAGTAGGTGACTGAAAAGGTAGGTGAAACTCTCTAAGGTATGCCTAGGCTGGTCTATGAAAATAAAATAATTTGCTGTAAATCAGTCCTTGGGAATCTGTGTTCATTCATGATTGTGAGATTCTTTAAATCTGAGGGTGAACGAGAGCTCTGTAAAAGGGATGGCAGGAGAAACCAATATTCTAACACTATTAATAACATGCTAATCTTTTATCTCACAATGAGATAGACGTATTTTATTTTAATGTTCTTTTTATAAAGAATGGGACACATTCCTAACACTGACCTTTTGTACGTCAGTAGCTAACTACAGCTCTAACTTACCTGAAATCTACAGCAAGAAACAAGAGATAAGGTTTATGGAAAGTAAACCTAAATTATACATTTTATAAAATAATATTAAACTTAAAATCTAAAGCAGCAACATAAGATGAAAGCAAATCCATGTATCTGTGTTTGTGTTTATGTGTGTACGTTTATGTGTGTGTGTGTGTATCTTTGCGCATGTGTATTTTTGAGTGTTTGCGCATGTAAGTGCAGGTGGGTGTGTATATATGTGTGTGTGTGTGTGTGTGTATTTGTGAATGTGCATTTTTGAGTATTTGTGTTTGTATGCGTGGGTGGGCGAGTCTCTTTATGCATCTGCATTTTGAAGGGTAGAAGGTGTCTTGACCCGCTGTGGTTAACTCTCTGAATATGCATTAACAAAGCAGAGGAGGTCTGTTATTTCTGTATGCAGGACCACAGCTTGCTGTGTTGCATAGTCTGGGATATCTCCATAGAGACATCATATTTGCCCTCAGACAGAGTCTGCTTGTCTGTGCATTGTATGCAACAGACTGAGCAGAAGCCCCAAACTTGGCTTATTCATGCTTTGTATGTGCTCTTCAGACTGAAGAAGAAATTTGCATATAGAAAAATCTCACTGCCAGCAGGGTTAAGGACAGTCTTTAACAGCGATGCACTTATTTACAGGCAAGGAAAAAAATACATGCTTGTGTTGAGAGGAACTGACAGAAGAATGTGAGCCAAACTGACTGGAGCAACCTGTGTAGAATTAAAGTATTTTTCATGTGATCGTGTTTATAAAACCGACTCAAAGCCTTGTCACTATACTTGGTATCTTACAAACTGCTAAGAGGTGACCAGTGTCTGCCATACAAGACATCCTCTTACCCAACACTGATGGATTTACCTCACATCAGCAAGTCAAATGGAATCAGAAATACAAAGTCTAAGGATCTAAACCTCTTCAGCAACATAAACAGGATGGCTTGGAGGGACAGGTATAGTTCGCAGAGGCTAAAGCTGTTCTGGTATAGACTCCCCATCCTCATAAAACAAAGTTGATCCCTGTCCATATTCAAGCACAACTTGGACATATGGATGGGAAACAGAAAATTAACTCCATGACTGCCCCCTGTACTACTAATGGACAGAGCAACCCCTAAATGCTTTAGTCCATCATGGGTCCCCTCAATTATCTATGGAATTATCCAATTAATATATAATTATGGACCATGGGATGGGTAAGGGCAATCTCTAACCTAATGGTGCAGGTTAATTTGAGCACAAAAAGGGAAACTGGCCAGATGTAAAATGACACGCAAGGGTAGCTAGCGTAGTACTTACCTGTGAAACTATGAGTCTCATTCTGGCTGCATGAGCACTTCATTTGTTTTTTTCATCTTTTAACCTAGTCCCACAGGTTTGATTACTAAGTATAAAGATGTTTACAGTTTGTGAATGTGAATAACAGATTTATGCTAATATAGCTGTATTTGCTTCTTCTTTTTTATTATGATTTTGCCTAATTCTGTCACTATTTCATCTGTGCGCACTTCAACTTTAGTTCATTATTATTTTGTTTTTGCTTTATTTTGCATTATAAGGTAGTTGTGATCTAAAAGAGGATCATAAAAGAATAAATAAGTGGGCCACAAGAACTTTTTATGAACTAACTGCCCTGTCATATCATAACAAGTGCCTCCTTCAGTGAAATGAATCATGCTTGCCTGGCATTACAGTTAATGTGGCTAAAAAAGGAGAATTTAATTAATTTGTTAATCATGTTAACCTGCTTGATATGTTTTTTCGCAGAGGGGGCATGACAGCAATGTCTGATGAAATGACTTTCTCAGAGTATTGCAGGAAGAAATAAAAAAAAAAAAAGATGAATGTAGGAGTATAGGATAAAGCTTCTTAGCAACTCAGTCTTAACCTTCTTCATGCATCCTTCATTGTTGATGGGTAGCTAAATTCCTAGTTCTTTTGTCCGTTCGATGCAATATATAAAAACAATAAACATGTAATACATACTGATGCAGGCAGGATAGTAACCCTATTGTTCCTTGCAGTCCATTAGAAATCTAAATTTATGCTTTTGTCTGCAGCAACGTGAACATTTATTCATCACTGTGTTGTATATACATGCAAATACCTTAGACAAGGTCAGTGTATGGCCAGCCATGATTTTGGAAAATGACACAATAGTCAGCTTTTCTCAATGACTCGTATAAATAAACTTCATACAAATAGACTGTGATGGCAACAAAAATATATATCAGTCCAGTCAGTGAGAGGGCAATATGGCAGACAGTGTGCTTAAATTCCTTTTCATAACATCTATAATCTGCTTAATTATAGAATGTAAGATTTGTTCAGGGTACGATACCCAACTCCATTCTTTCTTCTTGTTTGCCTGTGTGATCTTTTACCTATAAATGTGCCTCTTCAGTCCCAATTTTCTGTTTAAAATAGGACTGACTGCATCTGGATTTCCTTATTCCCTCTTGAGCCCCAGAAGTGACCGTTCTACAAAGATACACAGTCTGCATCCCTTTGCAGTCTACTCAGGTTATCCAAGGTGTACACTTTATCCCTCATTCTTGTATAGCTAAGGGACAAGATGCCTATGCAAGTAGCACACTCTGTCCTTCTTCAATAGTTAACCACTGGCGAACCTTCCTACCTGGATGCCTGCACCATCTCTGTGCCCTAGCAGACACATATTCTTTTAACAACCATATTCCCTATTTAATCACTGACTCCATGGCCTTGCACGGGTGCTCAGCTGATATCTATTTAATGTCTTTCCATGAGGCCCACCTCCTAACAGTGGTACACACTCTGTTGCTGTTACTTCTATGATAACTGGACATTCATCTTACCCAGTATACTTAATTTATCCTCTGTCCTTGTCCAGCCATGATGGCTGGTTACTCCCAGACTCAGTTTATCCCTACCTCCTGTTTATAAACAGGATCTCTTATCTACTGTTATTACCACCAATGTCCTCCTCCCTTGTCCTACTTTCTGAAATACTGTCCACCCCGGATACCCATTCTAAGACCTCTTTCTTTTTACTCATAGGGAAAAAAAACTGTCATATTGTGCACTCTTCTGTTCCTCTTTCTTGACTAACTTTGAGATCTACTTTATATGCCAAATATGTATCTTGTTCTCATTCTCTGATTAATTATAAAAAAATGTTACCTACTCAGGGTATACAATCAATCCATGCCTCCTACTTATTCATGGAGGCTTTATGCACATTACACACATTCTTCTCATTCGTCGTGTTATTACAAGAAGTGCTACCTATCAGGGTACAGTCATTTTAACTTGGAAGGTACTCCTTGTCTGTGGTATTTACTACATCCTCATCTCTCTCTCTCTCTCTCTCTCTCTCTCTGTCACTGAAAGTGCAAAGGATACCAAAGCGTTTAGTTGATCTCCATTTATAGACGCTGTTGTCTAACAAAAGACCTGCTCTGCCCTCATTCCCTGCATCGTCACATGACCTACTATTTTTCCAATGTACCTTCGGTACTGTGGTCTGTGACATTCTCTGGCAGGAGTTCTCTAATGCTGGAACACTTCACATTTGATCCCTCCTTGGTGAGACGCAGTACCACATGCTGTCTTCTTGGGCTCAGGACCCATTTTCAACAAAATCCTGGGGTGAAAAGCTCCAGTCGAATACAATATAACTGAATATTGACAATGACATCTAACATAGATACTATACTCTTAAGCATGGGAAGTGGCAGTTTTATATAATATATACGTAACATGGAGAGCAAGAAATCAATAATGGAATTATATACACACAGACGTCCCCTTATAATGACAGTTGTTCATTAGATTACTGATGCAGTATTCAGACTTACTGTAGGTTGTAATCATATGCAATTACTCTATTTTTATAAAGGGATAAAGAATTTGACAAGGAGAGGAGATAGACATGAGAAAAATGGTTTAATCAGGTGGAGAGCATTTTCAGTGCAATGAGCCAAGTAGGTGTGTTATTAGTTGAAGCCTGAAAGACTTTAGTCTAACTGTTGGTGGGGGTGGGGAGTTGCAGGTTTTGGACATGTTGTGAGAGTATATGGAGCAGTCAGCTGAGCTGTTAGGTTTGGATACAACTAGTAGGGTTTTCTTGGAAGAGTATAGAGTCCTAGTTGGGTGGTAATATTGTATTAGGCTTATTAGGGATGGACAGTTACTTGGTTTATTTGGTAGCTTATGGACAGCAGGGCATTGAGACACTTCCAGTGGTTCAAAGCCTGCACCATTGACATTTGTACTACTTAGGAAATTATTTCAGTATTACATTTTTTTAAACGCATTTCTGTACCATTAACAGTCTTGCTTAAGACCAGTCTTAGATTAAGGCCACTAACAATGAGTGCTGACTGTATTTTAATGGTGTCCACTACGAAGAGTTTGGAAGTTAAGTACCCAAGTCTCCAAGTTTCAACAAATGGGCCCATGCTACTCTCTCATTTCCAGGCTATATGAAGTACCTTTTTGTTATTTTTTTTTTCTACTGGTTCGATACTGATGAAAGTCATTTTTTTTTAATTTGAAGACAGGCAGTATTTCCTACTGCCCCATATTGGCAGTTTGCCCTCACATCACCTACATTTAAAGGGTCTGTGTTAAATCAGCAAACGCTTAAAATACTGAATGCTGATTTATTGACCCTTTAAGAATGAAAGCTGACAATCTCTTAGACACGGAACAGCAAATTTTTTCCTAGGGTAAAAAAATCGCTGTTCCACAAAAAAAGAAGTTCAAAACACAAAACTAAGTGGGGGGGGGGGGGGCTTCGCTCACCACAGCCCCCTAATTAAATATACCAACTCTGAGATCGTACCACAGTGGAGGAAATGGCAAAGTCCCAAAAATGGCGCAGTGATGTTTTTCCCTGGGAAAAAAATCACTGTTCCGTGTCTTTGGGATTGTCAGCTTTTACTATTAAAGGGTCGATAAATCAGCGTTCGCTATTTTAAGCATTCACTGATTTAATATGCACCCCGTTTAAATACACTACCTCTGAGGTTGCTGCACCTTGCAATAAAGTATAAAAAAAGGATAACATAATTGAAATTTTGGTCAATTGAAATTTCAGACTTCATAACTACAACAAGAACCCCTTTTCCTTCAACTGTTACTCTTCTCATCCAAACCCCTTCTAGACTTTAAAGTTTTCTCGCAAAACAATACTGAACTTGAAATTGTAAAGAATGCTAAATTACTTGGCATAACTATAGATGACAAAATTATGTTTGAAGATCACACACTGTCAAAAAACACATTTTAAACTTGGTAAACTTTATAGGCACAAACTCTGTCTGGACAAAGCCACCAAACTAACAGTAGCTAATAGTCTGCTTCTCCCTTCTCTGCTGTATGGTAGCCCCATCTTTACTAACCTACACACATCTCTTGCAAACAAACTGCAATCATGCTGCTGCAAGATAACTAGGTTTGTCTCTAATATGCCAACTCGCACACACCACTGCTTGACCATTATATCTATAAACTGGCTTGACTTCCACCATCACCTACAATTTACCCAGCTTACTGTTACCCACAAAGTACACAACAACCCCAAATACTGTCCATCCCTTCAAACAATAATCTAAATGTATACCCCAAATCGTAACCTTAGGACTTCCAAAAAACACCTCCTAATGGTAACCAAACCTAAAAAAAGAGCCGGACAATGCCTTTATTCCTATTCAGTTGCTAAACTATGCAATGCCCTCCCTCACTCTATTATTCAACTTGTCTCTATACTAACTCTCAAATAAGCTCTGCTACTGACCCTTACAATGTCCTTTTTGCTCTTACTTCATGATCCACTGTCCTTTTAAAAATCTCCATTTCCCCCTACTTACCATTTAATTCATCTATCACTATCCATAAAATATTTTTCCTGTAATGTTTTAGTCCAAAGCATACTGATAATAAAGGTCTGGTGAATGACAAACTTATGTTACAATGTTTCCTTCCCTCGGCTGTGACACTGTTACAATTTGATAATGCCTGTTTCCAAAATTGTATGAATGTCAATAATTGTTTCGACTATGTCACAGTTTATAATATTACTCTCCAAAATTTAATGTCTTATTCCAGAATTTGTAGAATGTCAACAATTGCTTTTGGAGTTTTTACTGGTTAATCTTTTCTTTTTACTTCTAATACACTTTGTAATGTATATGCTTAATGATAGGTTCACAGGTTCATAGATTAGTACTAGGCTAACTGCCCTTGTGGGCCATTTTAAGCCTAGCCAGGTACCCCATGTGAGAATCAAACCCTGTACCTTGTGTTTGTAAGGTAAACACCTTAACCATTATACCAAAATTGTTTCTGTAATTTGTGGAGCTTTTCTCTCTGGGCCACCACTGAAAATGGGACTTTCTGGTCCAGTGGACATTCCTGGTCAATAAATAAATAAATAAATAAATAATATTAGTCAACCTAGTGGGCTTAGCCTTTGTATAATTTATCAGGTTGATGGATAAAAAGCAGCTAGAAAAGTCCAAGTGACAAGGTTGTTATGATATTATTCATAATAAAACTGAATTCTCATGTCTTATCTTTTCCCCAGTAGTGCATCATGGAGGAACAAAACTTTAAACAACAGTTTCAGGAAATGGCCCAAAATTTACCAAAGGGCATCTTCCATAGGCTTCCTCTCAAGAAACTACAGGGTGTGCCAGTCATGAACATAATTGCAGACCATTTTGAGAACATTGCTACCTTTCAAGCCAGGCCAGATGACCTTCTAGTAGCAACTTATCCCAAGGCAGGTAAGTGAAAGAGATGTTTTCTTTTTCAGTAATTCTGTCTGAAATAAGTATTTGAGGTTTAATGTTTACAATATACTGCATATTTATCTGTTATGTATGGTGCAAGGCTGAACAGCACAGACACACAATGGGATGTTATGAATGGTAAGGTATGGTTACCTAAAACAAGATAAGCACTTTATAGCTAGACTCAAGAAGCAAATACATTATTAAAATCCCCTCTGAAGGAGATAAAGAAAGTGCTTATCCCTAAAAATTACATTAAACATGCTGACTATCATGAATGCCCTGGATGATATAAACCTTAGAAGGCCTGCAACACAACCAACTCCTGTCCTATTTTCTTTGAACCAGTGGCCAGAGGATATCATACTTTTATCATCTAAGAATATGCTTATCTTAACAGTGTATATGCTGAACTTATATAAGCAATCAACTCACAACTGAGTTTTTTTTCAGTTAGCCATCTTAAATTCATCTATAAGTAATTATTTATCTGAATAAAAAAAAAATAACTGCAATAAAGTTATTTTGGTATCTATTGTTTATATGCAAATATATGCACATATATGCAAACTTTTCTAGTATATCATTTATATTTGTTTACTGGGAAGTTCTGACTGGACATAAAATAACCCCTTTTCAGTGGCGACCAGGGGAGAAAAGCTCACAAAAACAGTAGCAGTCTGAACTGTACATAATTAGCAGAGATTCTTAATGTCAGAAATTAAATTAAACAATTTGGTACAGATTAAAAAATAAATAATACTGTGATGCCTGTGCACTGGCCCAGTAATCACGGAGCCTCAATCCTCACCTCTATTACCAGTGAGGGGTGTGCACATTGAGAAGCATAACAAGTACACACACAGTAAAGTACAATTTCCTTTAAGAGCACACAGAGACCACAGTCAGTCTAAAGCTGGTTTCTCCTGTTCTCTCCAGATCCCCAATAAGACTCCCCACTGGCACAGCTATACGGTCCAGATCCCAGCTGAGTAGTCAAGCCAAAGCCTCCAGTACCCTCCTTGTCCAACTAATGCTTTGTGTCCCTGCCCAAGTAGCTGTCGCACACACACTTTGAGATTTGGTTTATATATAAACACGCATACACTCCTGGGGAAGGCTGGCACAGGTTCTCCAGCTATGCTCCCTCCTGCCAAGCTATAAAGTAGTAATCAACTGCTCTTATCAGCTACTAAGGCCCTTCCCAAAGGGTGACCAATTTCACAATGTAATATTACTGTTATCCAAATAGTAAGTGTGAACCAGGGCTTAAGCTACTGGAGTGGCTTGGACAGTATCACCAAATACATGCAATGTACTCTAAAAGCTTAAATTACCTTTACACAAAACAGCCACAGTTGAAAGTTTTAAAAATATTTAATAATACATAAAAACACAAGACAAATCTGATTACTTCAACACAGTGAGATTACAGAGTTCAGTGATCACAGGAAAATGCTTTAAAATAATATTGTAGAATATTCTGACATAAATATAGAAAACAGCTAGACTAATCTGGCTATTATTATCTATCTCTAAGAGAAATCACTGTTCTAAATAAATATCTTACTTACAGAGCAAGCAAGTGCTGGTGAGTGTATGTTCTTCAGACAAAATCCAAAAGGCTCAAGTCTCTCTCTGAGAAAGTCTTAAATTGATAACACAGTACTGCTGAGTCATTTCACATTACATCATTATTGATACTTCTCTGGTTCCCAGGCTAACAAAAACTCAAAATTTACTTTTCTTAGTAAGCTGCACCTGGCCAGGAAGCTACAGCAATAAAATACATTATACATGTAAACCCTTAGTAATTATCTCCTAAATCAAGACAATAGAAAGCATTTCCTAGTTCAGACATCCTGTCTCCAAGCTTAAGATCAAACAGTCATACAAAGCTTGACTTATCAGCTTTCTTTCAATAGAGTGCACTGTGGTTACATTTTTGAAGCTCAGTACAACATATACTTTAATCATAACATATAGTTATCTTTACATTTGTAAACCAACCCTGTGGATTGCATTAATATTTACAAATGACATAGAATTATCTACAAAATTCTATCTCGCTAGGCTGGCAGCCTTTATATAGCTACCCCCCCCCCCCGGAGAACTCAAGCTAGTTTTCCAAGTGACCCATCAAAAACATTGCTTGAGAAGGTGAGGTCTATCTTGGATATACCTTATCCCATTCCCTGTCTTGACAGCCCACCTGTGTTGGTGTTGCTAACCCCACTGCTGTACTGCACTGACATATATACTTGCAACACTAGGCTCCATCTTAGCAACTTGGCATTTTGCTGGCTTGCTCAATGTAACCATGTTAGGGAATTGTGATCTGAAGCTACAGTGAATCTTCTTCCATGTAGACAAGGCTGAAGTTTCTGCAGTGCCCACACTATGGCTAGACATTCCTTTTCTACAGCTGTATAGCATTTCTGCCTGGGTTGGAGCCTACAACTGAAATAAACAACTGGGTGCTCTTCTCCCTCTGAAGAAATTTGGCTAAGTACAGCCACCACCCCATGGTTCGAAGCATCCACCTGCACAACAAATTCTTTGCTGTAATCTGGACTGGCTAACATAGGGGATCCTCCCAACACTTCTTTAAGCCTGTGGAATGCCTGCTCATATGCTGGGGTCCACACTACCTTATCTGACCTGTTTTTCCTTGTCAGGTCTGTGAGGGGAGCAGCTATGGTAGTATAACTGGGGGTGAACGTTCTGTAGTACCCTGCTGTCTCTAAGAATGCCCTTACCTGCTTTTTGGTAACAGGTGCAGGCCATGCCTGAATGGCTTCCACTTTGGCAGGTTTTGGCCTGATCTTACCACTCCCCACCTCTATGTCCTTGGTAGGAGACCTCTGCCATACCCACCTGACATTTACTGGACTTAATGGTCAACCCTGCTCTCTGTAGTCTGCCCATCACCTCCCTGACATGCTGAAGGTGCTGTTGCCAGGAATGGCTGTAGATGGCAATATCATCAAAGTAAGCAAGGGCAAACCCTCCTGCTCCTGCTAGGATATGATCTACCAGCCTCTGAAAAGTTGCTGGGACATTTTTCACCCCAAAGGGCATCTTTGTGAACTCATACAAGCCAAAAGGAGTCACAAAGGCTGACCTCTCTCTAGCACTGGAAGTCAAGGGCATCTGCCAGTGACCCATTGTAAGATCAATGGTGGTAAGATACTTAGCCCCACCCAGCTGCTCTAGGGCTTGATTTGTCCTAGACATGGGGTAATCATCCGACTCTGTTTGACTAATTTAATATAGTCCACACAAAACCTGGTGCTGCCATCCTTCTTTAGCTCCAGCACCACTAAGGAGGCCCATGGGCTGTTGGACTCTTGAATTACCCCTAGTTCCAACATTCCCTGTATCTCCTCCGTCAGAATCTGTTTGACTCTGCCAGGCACCCTATAAGAGGCCTGCCTAATAGGCTTTTGGGGTACTGTATCCACCTGGTGCTGCACCACTTGGGTGCACCCTGGTTTCCCAGTGAACATGTCCCCAAACTTCTGTAACACTGCTCGAATTTCTCAAACCTGGGTAGGAAATAGCTGCTGGGACATTCATACCCCTTCCACTGAGGTGTCAGTCCAAGCCTCACTGAGGAGATCAATTAACAGATGTCCCTCATACTCCTCCTTCAATCCATTGCAAATACTCAGTACAAGGGCCTCCCTATCATGGTAAGGTTTCATCATGTTAACATGGTACAATTTGTGCTCCTGCCTCCTGCCTAGCAGTTCCACCATGCAGTTAACATAACTTACCTTTCTTACCACCTTGTAGGGTCCCTCCCAAGTTGTGTCTGACAGGAATGGAAACCATTACCTGTTGCCCTACAGCATACCTTCTAGCTCAAACATTCCTGTCATACCAGACCTTTTTCTGTTGTTGGGCTTCTTCCAGGTTCTCCTGAGCCAAGCCAATGAGTTCCCTTAGCCTTGTCCTAAGGTTTAGTACATATGCCACAACAGACTCCTTGTGGGATTCACACTCACCTTCCCACTCATCATGAATTAAGTCTAGAGGTCCTCTCAACCTATGCCCATACAACAACCCACAGGGTGAAACACCTGTGGATTCCTGGGAAACTTCTCTGTAAGCAAACAACAGATGGGGCAAATGTTTGTCCCACTCCATCTTAAACTGGTCTGCAAATGCTCATAGCATGGACTTGATTGTAGAGTTTAACCTCTCAACAAGACTATTAGTCTGGGGATGGTAGGGGTGGTCTTTAGGTGCTTCACCCCACAGTATTTCCACAGACAAGCCAGCAAGTCTAACATGAAGTTGACACCTCTGTCAGTCAGTATTTCTTTTAGAAAACCTACCCTGCTGAAAAACTCTAACAAAGTATTTGCCACCTTTTCTGCCTCAATGGAGGATAAAGCCACTGCCTTAGGGTATCTTGTAGCATAATCTACTACCACTAGAATATACTTTTTCCCTGTGGAACTTGGGGTACTCAGAGGCCACACAATATCCATAGCTACCCTCTGAAATGGCTCCTCAATCACAGGCAAAAGCATCAAAGGAGCACTCATATTGTCTCCTTCCTTGCCTACCTTTTGGCACTGCTCACAGGTCCTGAAGTACCCTGTTACATCTCTGGAAATTCCAGGCCAATAGAAGTTCTGCGTAATATGTCTTTTTGTATGATCTATGCCCATATGACCTGCAAAGGAAATATCATGGGTTATGGCTGGAAGCACCAGATGGTAGGCTGTAGGCACTACCAACTGCTGTATTCTCTCACCTTCTAGCCCTCCCTCAGGGGTCCACTCTCTATACAGTAAACCTTTCTTCCCAGTATACAGAATCCCCCTTCCCTTGAGAACCAGTCGCCTCACTAGCTGCCTCTCTCAGGCCTTGTAATGTGGGGTCTGAGAGCTGAGCCTGTCTCAACTCTCTCTTTCTAACCCCTCCCAGCTCCCCTTCCACAGGAAGTCTGGCATCCACTGACAGCAGTGCCTCACTGTCAGCCTGGGTGCAACTACTCCCCTCTACCTTTGCAGTCCCTCGGTCCAAGGGAACATCAGTACCCACAATCAGCTGTGGCTCCTCTTCAGTTTCACTGCTACAGTGTAGCTCCCTCCGTGAAGTAACCACCTCACCACTCCTGGCTGCAAGTGTGCGGTCTGTCTGGATCTCCCCCAGGCTACCAGACCCACATGCTTG
This sequence comes from Protopterus annectens, assembly GCF_019279795.1. NCBI lineage: Eukaryota > Metazoa > Chordata > Ceratodontiformes > Protopteridae > Protopterus > Protopterus annectens. The sequence continues at coordinate 1,590,378,104 of NC_056744.1, forward strand.
TCTCCAAGTCTGACTGTGTATAACTGCATGAGCACATGGTACTGCCTCATCATAATCCTTTCCTATCAGGACATTGGCAGGATGGTAGTTTGGTGCCCTTTTGTCTCAAGACAACCTACTGTTGGCATGTTGTTCTTCCCACTTACTGGCTCTCTCACCTCTTGATCCTCACCTTGCCTCTGTGGACATCTATATGACATATGGCCCCACTGGTTGCATTCAAAACATTTAACCCTAGGTCCTGGATATGTAGCTGGACTAGTGGCTTCCCCTGCTTCTGTCAGATTCTGTTGGGGCAGTCTGGGCTGCCCACCATGGGTTCCTTTAGACCCATGAGCAGTACTGGGAACCCTTTTCCTGTGCATGGATGCCCTGCTTGCTAGGTATAGGTCCCCCTTCTTCCCCAACTCATCTGAAGTAGCACATTGTCTATCAGCTAACCAGATGCTCATGTCCTCAGACAAAGTGCTAAGGGCTTGTTCCCTCACCAAAAGGTCTGCCAGCCCTTCAAAAGTGGTGACCTGCCATCCACTCACCCACCTATTAAAATAAGTGCTTAGTTCAGCAACATATTCACACACACTTTCATCTGCCTTGCATCTATGCTCACAAAACTTTCTCCTATAAGTTTCAGGTGTTAGTTTAAAAAAAATTAACAAACAATTCTTTACAGCATTATAGTTAAAAAAGTCAATGTCAGATAATTTGGAAAGTACATTTACAGCTTTACTTATGGAATCAGGGGATCAGGAACCATACCCAGAGCCTTTGGTCAACATCATACTGTTTACATACCCTCAAACATATGAATGAAACTATCAAAATTATCCCCCTCTGTAAACTGTAGAAGAAATTTACTGACATTTTGTGCTTCTGGGATCCAGTTACTCCCCTCTCCATTACCTCCATGACTCTGGTGAAGAGTCAGCATCTCCTTTTCATGCTGCCTCTGGCTCTCCTTCTCCACAGCTTCCATTTCCAAATGCCTGGCCTCCAACTCAAGACTCTCTAGCTCCAGATGGATTTTGAAGTCCTCTGCAGAAAGGTTTAGCTGTCTATATTCTGAGTGTTGTACATCTCCATGGCCAGTCTGATTGTCCTCCTGATTGTTGTTTTCTGATGCAGCCATGACCAAAGCTGCAATCATGTCTGCCTTAGTCAGGTTTCCATGCACCAGTCCCTTAGCCTGGCACATCTCAACCAACTGGGTCTTTGTCAGCTTGCCATACTCCTCTGCTGACATGCTTGCCTGCTCTCCCTAACTAAGCTAACAAAATAAATAAAACAATTGTGATCTGAACTCTGAATATTCACTGCATGGCTGATTTAGAGTACAAAAACACCTTCAGTGATCACTGTACACAAGCTATACGAATTCACTATCCAGACCACTACAACCTAATTAGTATGTGATGTGGCTAACTCACCACTATCAAACAATTAATAGTTGATGTGGATATCCCACCACTGCCACCAATTAATATGTGATGCCCATGCACTGGCCCAGTAATCAAGAAGCCTCAATCCTCACCACTAGCACCAGTGAGGGGCATGCACATTGGGAGGGGTAAAAAGTACACACACAGTCAACATAAGAGCCCACAGAGATCATAGTCAGTCTGGGGCTGTTTTCTCCCTTTCTCTCCAGATCTCCAATAAGACTCCCCACTGGCACAGATCCTAGCCGAGTAGTCAAGCCAAAACCCCCAGTACCCTCTCTGTCCAACTAGTGCTTCGTGTCCCGGCCCAAGTAGCTGACACACACACAGTTTGAGATTTGGTTTATATGCAAACACACAGATGCTCCTGGGGAAGGCAGGCACAGGTTCTCCAGCTATGCCCCATCCTGACAGGCTATATGGTAGTAATCACTGCCACCAACTACTCTTATCAGCTACTAATAAGGCCCTTCCCAAAGGGTGACCAATTTCACTTTGTAATATTATTGTTATCTAAATAGAAAGTATGACCTAGGGCTAAAGCTATTGGAGTGGCTTGGACAGCATCACCAAATACATGCAATGTACTCTAAGAGCTTAAATTACCTTTACACAAAACAGCTATAGTTGGAAGGTTTAAAATATTTAATAATAATAAAAACACAAGATAAATCTGATTACGTCAACACAATGACATTACATAGTTCAGAGATCACACGAAAATGCTTTAAAATAATAATGTTGAATAGTCTGACATAAATATAGAAAACAGCTAGATTAATCTATTTCTGCCTATCTCTAAGAGAAATCACTGTTCTAAATAAATATCTTACAGCGCAAGCAAGTGCTGGTGAATGGATTTTCTTCAGACAAAATGCAAAATGCTGAATTATCTCTCTCTCTGGGAAAGTGTTAAATTATTACATTAGTTCTAAATGGTTCCTTTAATATAGGGGGTGTGTCTTCTATATTTTACTATAAATTTAATCAGCTAATTTACTAAGTAAACTTTTATTATACCCTCTTGCAGTAAACATCAAACATAAAGTTTTGTAAATTCTTCTTTTGTGACTTCATCATTGCTAGTCATCCAACTACACCTTCTTAATTGACCTTTTGGTATATTTTTCTCATAAACAGTGGATGATTACTTTGTCTCCTTATGATGTATTTTACTTTCAAAGACATTATTTGTTTAATTTAAATACAAATTAACATCTAAAAAGTTCACGTTTATTCCTTTGTCTCACAAAGTGAACCTCAGAAATTCAGATTTAACATTAATCATATTTACAAAACTTATTACTATATTATGATCACCTTCTACAATAAAAAAAATCATCCATGAATCTATTACAATAACACATATTAAATATTTCAAAGACTTCTTTCAATACCATACATTCCCACCATCCTATCTCAATATTAGCAAAAGATGGTGAGGTGGGTGACCCCATCACTACACTTTTCAACTGTTTAAAATATTTGTTATCAAACATAAAAAAATTGTTGTCCAATAAAATATCCAACATTTCACAGTATAAATTAACCTGTTGGTTAGGGATGGTGGTAAATTTGTTTAGAAAGTTTCTCACATATTCCATACCTAATTCATGTGGTATTAAAGTAAAATGTGACACAACGTCTATTGTAGAAATGACATGTTTGTCACTTTTAAAATCAAAACTAGTGAGAAAGATTCTCAATATATCTAAGAAGTCCCACAAATTTTTAATATATGAGTTAAGTGTTTGTGCTATAGGATTTAAAACAGCATCTAACACTAAGGCAATTCCTTCAGTAATATAGTTAGGAGAAGAGACTATGGGTCGAGGGGGGGGGGTTGGTCCTTGTGGATTTTTCATATTCCAAACAAGGTCTGAATAGTATGTTTTTCTATCACACAAAAATATAAGTATCAAAGTTTAACTGCTTATTCATAAGACTGTCATATAAAAAATGTATATCTTTAAATTTTCTTTGTATTTCAGATAAAATAATCTGATATTCTTCTGTATTACTTAACATGTTTAACATACTGTTAACATATTGGTCGGCATTCATTATTACTAGTCTCCCTCCCTTGTCACTTTTCATTATTCTGAGTTTCTGATTATTTTTTATTTCCATCAAACATTTTCTTTCATCAGTTGTCATATTAAAACATTTATAACATTTACTTTTTGCTAATACAGCTCTACTTTCAGTCTCACAGATGCCTTCAAACAATTTCAATGTATTTAACAGGGTCGGATTAAAACAAGAAGGTATTACAAACTTAGAAACACTGGTCTGCACATCATGCAATATAAAAATCAAATTTAACTTTCTATTTTATATATATATATATATATATATATATATATATATATGTAGTATATATGTTTGTGCAGTGGATGTTCTATTTTTTATGTAGGAATGACTACTAGATCGTTATATGAAAGGATGAGAGAAAATTATTATAACATCAAAAATAGAGATAAAAAAAGCACTTTATATAGGCACACAGTTGAGTGCGGGACATAATAAACTATTTTTTTCAGTCTTAGAAATAGTTATGTTAGATGCATGGGGAGGTGATTTTAAATATTTTTTAGAACAAAGAGAAACTTGGTGGCAGATACATCTTCAGGCATATAAAACAGCAGGACTGAATGGAGATATTAATATCAAATGCTTTTTGAAATATAAGAAATAGTATGCAAATAAATAATGTTTTTTATAGGCTTAAGATTTAAAATTTTACTGAGGAACTTTAAATGGAAATTGGTTAATGGTGTGATGCAATGAAGTGTTAATGAGTACATATATATAAGTATGGAAGTTTTTAAGTGCTGTTCTTAGTTCTGAAGAACTCGCAAGATGAAAGCGGTGAAAATAAAGTATACGCTAAAGAAGTTTAGTTATTGTTTTGTTCCTCATGCTATCACCAGTATTTTGGTTTTGTTCATGGTTTCTATACTGGTTAAAGTGTTCCTGACTTTCATGGTTTTGCTTTTCATGGCCGAGGCTGCTCCTGATGCTGTGATGGATTATACCCTATTAGCTAATTCTGGTACTGGAAGTTCTGATGTCATTCAACTTTTACTTAATACCATGTTGGACATTCAAAAAACTTTAACAAAATTGGTACCTATGAACAGCAGATCTGAAGAGGTGGCTATCAGTTCTGAAGACGATAGAGAGACAATTATTGAATGTACCAGAATACAGAGACCAGTCTTCTTCTTCTTCTCTTTCGGCTGTTCCTGTTAGGGGTCACCACAGCGGATCATCTGTTTCCATTTCTTCCTGTCTTCTGCATATTGCTCTGTCACACCAACCACCTGCATGTCCTCTCTCACCACGTCCATAAACCTTATCTTAGGCCTTCCTCTTTTCCTGTTACCTGGCATCTCCATCCTTAGCATCCATTTCCCAATATACCCATCATCCCTCCTCAGCACATGTCCAAACCAACAGAGACCAGTATCACAGGTAATTAATCATGAAGAAGAACACCATGAAAATATTAAATAAGCGGATGTTGCTTCAGCTCTTAATAACAGACAAGATCCATTTTTTTAATTCTAACTTTAACACCATGTCTAGAATTAATAATGTATATAAAGAATCCTGTGAAAATTGTTCAAACTGTTGAAGAAATATGGAAGTTTGGACTTGGAGAATAAATATCTGGAGAGATGTCTTGAAATGAAAATAGCACCTAAAGGACTGAGATTTTTCACATGCCCTAATGGAATCAATGTGACTGACTCTTTTTATATTGTTCTGGTTGATTTTTTCAACCAGACTGGTTTAAAATTGCTAGCATTGTTAATAGACGATAATAAAAGATTATGGATAATCTAAGATCTGATATTATGAAATTAGATCAGCAGTTATATACTCAAAGCAGTAAGAATGCCAAGTACTCTGCTTGTCTTCATGATGTTGAACAGCATGAACAAGCCATTATTACATGTAAACATAATAAATTAGAAACAATGACAAGAAGAGTTTTGTTTCTAACAGTAATTTTTATTTAACTGCTTCTATGAGTTAAACAGTGACTGACAGTTTTCTTAACCAATCAGCTACGGCAATTCCATGGGGGCAGAATACACAGAGTAGTTCCTGTGGTAATTCTAGGAGCTGAACTGATGAGGGAAACTGATAATTGCTTCGTTAATCATGAAGGAATACTTAATGAAATGAATGGAGCTAAGCTTAAAACTTTTTTATTTCAAAATGAAAAGCGAGGGGTGAAAACAAGACCCATGAGAACCAGGGAGTCAACACTTTCCAGATCATCAACGGACAATTAAATATAACCGGTAATGACAACACTTGTATTTTTAATGTATCTGATTTTCATTTAACTTCATTGCATATTAAGGTGTTGTCTCCTGGACTTAATTTTGTGCCCACAAGAATGCAGGACAGTGTATGAACTTTGTTGGAACTGAAAGAATATACTAGAAAGTTAAATTTGAATTTTTTATTGCATAATGTGCAGACCAGTGTTTCTAAGTTTGTAAAACCTTCTTGCTTTAATCCGACCCTGGTAAATACATTGAAAGTGTTTGAAGGCATTTGTGAGAATGAAATTAGAGCTGTATTAGCAAAAAGTAAATGTTACAAATATTTTAATATGACAACAGATGAAAGAAAATGTTTGATGGAAATAAAAAATAATCAGAACTCAGAATAATGAAAAGTGACAAGGGAGGGGGACTAGTAGTAATGAATGCCGACCAATACATGGTTGCTAAGGCCTGGAACTCCTTATCTGTATCCATCAGGCCAATGCCCTCCTTCCCATCTTTCAAAACCACTCTGAAAGACTTCCTATCCAAAATCTGGCTTTGGCCTTGTTCAAAACCAGTATAAACTGTACCCCTGAATGTGAACAAGTACCTTTTCATTCCTTACACCTTCTTACTCTCCCTTCTTCAGTTACTTCCTTACTGCTGTCTAATTCTGTTCCCTGACTTTCTCTCTAAATATACCATAAGCCTGTTTTCCCTCACTTCATAAAGCAATTCCTCTTTGTATTGGACTAACCTGCTTTTAATTTCTCTACAATTTGTCTAAAAGTTCTGTAAATATTAAATAATTGTCATATAACTTGTATCTATTCTTAACTAAAGTTTTTATGTTATCACTAACTTGTTTTAATTATTTAAACTGCAGCTGTTGTTTTGTTTTATTTTTGATGATTGTAAAATTATTGTTCTTAAATTTTTTGGAATAATTTGGAGCTTTTCACCCTGGGCCTCCACTTAAAGTGCTATTCTACCCAGTTGGACTTTCCCAGTAGTCAAATATCTGTAAATAAATAAATAAATACATAAAAAGCAATAGGCTGATGGAGCCTGACTCATTAGCTAGAGACATGATACCTATTTATGGTGTACAAGGTCCTGGGTTTAAATCCTAGATGAGTCCACTGCCATTCTGAAGTCTGGATAGCTCACTTGGTAGTGTATTACGGATTTTTAATCTGAGGGTCCAGAGGTGAAACCCTGTTTGGGTCTATCCTTCTTTAGCTTCTAACTCTACCCTTTTCCATCCTTTGCTGCCCTCCTTGAGGCTGATGTGACGTTTGATATGGGCTATTGGCTATTAATGCAATAGTGTACAAATGAATTGGCTAATATGTACCCATGATGAATCAATGGTCTGAAATCAAAAGGGTCAGCAGATCACAGTGCTAAAACTGACAGCATGAGTAAACTAATATTTATCAATACCAGCTGCTGGCTTGCTTTTGAGCTGAACTACAGTGATCTGTCACTGAAAGATGAAAAGCACAAGGTTTTATTTACTTTGATTTATTTCTTTGTTCACAATAGGCATGTGACAGATATTCAGAGGAGTCATAAGGTACTGTTTATAGAAAAGGGACAAATTTGGTCAAGGTGCTATGGAATTCCCCTGCTTTTTTAATGATAGGGAAAGACTACAACTTTTATGCTAAGATAACATAGGAGGAGATGAGTTTTATTTGTCAGGACTGTGGAGTAGCAGTGCAATTCAATGTTTATTACTGCATTATTGGAGGAGATTTGGGTGATATACTTTTAGTGTTGGTGATGGTAGATGCATGGCAGTGAACTGTCATGGGATAAGACCACAGATTAATTTTGCTTGTTGTCTAAAGATGGAAAAAGTGACTTCTGTAGCAGATATTTCTGCAGATAATGTGAAAACTATGTGGTGCAACTGGATAAAAAGGGAAGGTGCTAAGGCCTGCTTGTTTCTGAGACCTACTGCTTGTGACCTTGCTGCATATAAGGGAGTGTTACTGCATGAAACAAAGATGGTTGTTGGCAGCAGTGATCCAAGCAATGCATACACCAGTGCAGCTATGAACAGCAAGCCATCTAGGCAATACAGAGTGTGTAGTGTCTCGGAAGCTCATAACTCACATTATCTGAACAGGTATGAAATTGGAGAAATATTGTGGAATCCTTGAGGTTTCATATTCCGGACATTAAGAGATTTAATATATTTGAGTACAGAAAATATTTGTGAAGTGACTTTTGCTTTAGCAGAAAATTTCCTTCCGTTTGCACTAAAAATGATAGCTTTCTGTGTATTTAAATCAGCTTCACACAGCTAAACTACACACGAAGACCTGTGAATTTGCTTTAAAGAAAAGTATCATGTTGTATATAATTTTAAACCTGAAGCTCATCATTGTCATTCAGGTACTTGGATACAGAAGTTCAGGAATCAGTTGATATTAATGACAGTAAAATAATTAATTTCTTTACAGTATTAAGTATTAATGGTTATAGGAAAACTGTAAAGTACTGGGTTAAGCATGGTTCAACTATTTTGTGAGAATTGAACCCACTAGATCCTGAAGGACATTTTTGGTTTAATTCACTGACCGCTTGAGATATCATTATTAAAGAAGTTTCAGGTGAACAGAATAGTTTCCTGTTCTCTACACTGCATTTGATGGTGTTGCCTGTTGTTGTGTCTTTCGGCTTTTCCCAGTTAGGGGTCGCCACAGCAGAACTCTGGTCCACTAATGATTGGCAGTAGATTTCTACGTGCCGAGTTGCTGGCCCTGACGCATAACCTTCAACGAAGGTACACCCATTCACACATGTCTCCACACAGAAGACGCTCTAGCTGAGAATCGAACAGGACGTCTTACTGTGAGGCAACAATGCTACCGCAGCATCACCACCGCAGTCAAATTTCAAATATCACCAATGATAGTGTTACTATAGAGCAGAATGTGTTGGAAGAATAACAGGGTGATCTTGACTTTTGTGTTTTTTCAGTGAATACAAACAGCAGTTTTGAATCTGATAATGCTGAGAGTGGAAATTCTAGTGGAAAATTAATGTAAAGGCAGTGGAGGAACATTAAAGGGGAAGCTGATGAAACATATACAGATAATGAGAAAGGAAATGTTTATATGAATGTGCTTATTCTTGTGAATTTAAACAAAAGTAAGGATGCTTTGAGAAGATTTGTAGTCTCAAACTTGTATCAGAGTAGAAGCTGACATCATCTGTCTCTTAAATATAAGGTATTTGAATCTACTGTAGACAGATCAATTTCAAAAAAGGGGATTGCTGTGTTTGTGCAAAGTACATATATTACATTTTTTGATATGGTGGGTATGTTGAGCAAACTTACAATATTAGATATGAGAAGACATTGCAAGCCTATTCATTTTTTACACTGACAGAAAAAAACTTTTTAATAATAAGGTGGCTTACTTAATCTCTTCCCATTCTTGCTGAGGCTTTACTTAAATGTTTATCGACTCTCTTTGACATTTGAGGGACTGTATCTAGTTTATATCTTTGCTCTCTCCAGTCTTGCCTGTTCCATTGTAATTGCCTGATAGCTAATATTTCCTCCCGCTCCATTGAGCTCCCTCCCTCCCAACATTCTTATTTTCCACCTTATAGCATTTGATGGTTTTTTATATGTGTTTTTGGGTCTATATAAGAATGCTGAAGTTTGAATACTTCAAATCACTAAAGATCGAATTTTAGTGATGGAAGTCTTAAAACTTGGAATTCTGATAAAAATATTTTTAAAAGTAAATAAGACAAACAAAATGGTGTAAGCAGGGGGGGCAAGCCCCCCTGCACCCACCATACCCCCACTACTTAAATATACCAACTCTGAGATCACACGTCATTCCTACACTGTAGCTCGATCTAGGAGTTGGCATATTTAAAGAGCAGGGGGTGTGTGGGGTGCAGCTCTCCATGTGGGGGTGCTGGTGGGCTTGTTCCTCCCCCCTGCTTACTCCCTTTTGTTTGTCTTATTTACTTTTAAAAATATTTTTATCGGAATTCGAAGATTTAAGACTTCGCTAAAGTTCGATCTTTAGTGATTCGAAGTATTAAAACTTCGGCATTCTGATACTGACCCATGTTTTCACTCCTCTAACTTTGTCTATCCCATTATTACTACAGATATTTGACCCCAGCACCAAAATGCCCCCAGCGTTTCCTGCTATTTAGTCATATCTCTCTCACCCGTATCATGTTAACCTCTCCCATCTCTATGACTGCCTGCAGCAAAAGCTGTCATTATTATTATGTGTCAATGTCCACATTTACTTTCTTAGGTCTTAGATTTGCCATTAGCCTGTCAGTATTCTTTAGCACTGCCATCCTCATCTCTACCTATCCCCATATTCTACCCACTCTGTTTTGCAAATCAACAGTGCCATTCCTATCTTTATTTCTCCGCTATTCCACCTAGAAATTGACTGTAATGTCATCTGACAAACTGTTTAATCAAGAATTATGGATGACTCACCTATATGTTGAACAGTTGTGGAACTAACAATCCAAATAGTAACTGAATATGAATACCTTGGAACATTTTAGAGTAGCCAATCATCCAGAATGTTTTAAGACATGAGAGAACATCAGAACATCTAGAGTAAATTATGGAAACACAGTGATTCTCAGTTACAGCGTCTTCTGTGTGGCGACATGCGTGAATGGGCGTTCCTTCATTGAAGGTTGTGCGTTAGGCCCGGCAAGCCAGCACATAAAACTCTACTGCCAATCATTAACGGACCGGAATTCCGCTGTGGCAACCCCTAACCGGGAAAAGCCGAAAGACACAAACAAACAAGTGGAGAATAAATAACCTTCTCCAGATAGTAAGTTGAGGTCATGACTAAACCCTAGATCCTGGATAGAGCAGAATTTTAACCCCTGATTTATGTTGACTTCCATACAAGAAAATTATCTGTAGCATCTTATATCACACTTTGAAGGATACTGCCTTTGTTTTTATTGTCTGGCTGTATATCCTAGACAAAAGATGAGGTCTTACACAGCAGTGTGTTACTGAAAAATGCAGGAGTGATGCAACACTATTTATTCACTATTATAAAGTGCTGTGCTGTTCTTCATAGGTTCATAGGTTCATACTAGGCTATCTGCCCGAGGGCATTTACAAGCCTAGCCCATCATTTTGTGGCTTACGCCACCCCTTTAGTATGGGGAACTATACCCATTATTTTGCTGTGCCTCTGTCGAGCAGTGACACTGAGGTAATCCCTGGGGTATATCTGCGATCTCCCATCCATTGGTCAAGATTTCTCTTAAACAAGGCCAGCGAGGTGCTCTGCCTCACATGTACCGGGATTTTGTTCCACAGCATAGGGAGTCTTTGGGTGATGAATCTATCCCTCCAGCACGTCCTATTAATAGCCGTGTTGAGGTTTAAGTCTCCCGCCCTTGTGGCTCTGATGGATCTAGATTTTTTGAGGTGAAGCATATTCATCAAATCTGGGTTTGACATGGCCTTGTATGTTAGGCAAAGGTCACCTCTGAGCAAGCGGTAAGCGACTGAATAGAGCTGGAGTTCTTTCAGTCGGGCAGCATAGGACAGATTTTTGAGAACCTTTATTCTTTTGGTGAGGAACTTTTGTGGCCTCTCCAGCTGCTGCAAGTGTCGGGTCAGATACATCCCGAATGGGGCATTGTACTCAATCATTGGTCTGATGAGTGATGAGTAAAGGGAGACTATGACCTCCCTTGATCTAGATGAGAATCCCTTCATGATAAGGTGGGCAATGTAGAAGGTCTTCCTAACTACTTTAGCTACATGGGTGTCGAATGACAGACTACTATCAACCTGGGTCCCCAGGTCCCTGATAACTTCTTCTGTGCTCAGTGGATTGCCACCTATTTGGTAGCTAGGGGTAACCTTGTTTTTCCCAAAGGGTATGACTATGCATTTTTTGGCATTTAACTTCAGGCCGTGGCTCTGGCACCAGTTATCCGTTTCTGTGAGACCCTTCTGAAGGATATCTGTGTCAGATGTGTTTTCTACTATGGCGCCCAGTTTGCAGTCATCTGCAAACTTTGTCAGCCATAACCCTCCTGTGTCTGCTTGTACTTCGGAAAAGTAGATGCCAAACAAGAGTGGGCCCAGGACTGAGCCCTGTGGGACACCACTTGTGACAGGCTTTGAGTCTGACATGGCGCCAGCAACTCTGACCCTGTGGGTTCTGTCACTCAGCCAGTTTGCAACCCATCTTGTGATGTATGGGTTAACATTTAAGCTGATGAGTTTTTCAATGATACCCGAGTGGGGTATTGTATCGAAGGCCTTAGCCAGATCGAGGTAGGCTGTATGGACTGCCTTTCCCTCGTCAATGGCTTTGGTGACTGTTTCAAGAAGTCAACCAAGTTTAAAAGGCATGATCTGCCTTTGACAAAGCCAAACTGGGTTGGATCCAAAGTCTGCAAATTCCCTATGTCTTTATTTATGAGGTCCATTATGATCCTCTCCATGGCTTTGCAGATAAGGCTTGTCAAGCTAATGGGCGGTAATTTCCAGGGTCGGTGGAGGCACCGCCTTTGTGAAGTGGGACCACAGTTGCAGTGCGCCACTCCTGGAGTGCGTATCCAGAGGTAAGACTTTGATTAAACAGCTGTCCTAGCTGTGGGTTTAATTCCTCATTGAGTTCGTGGAGCACACAGCCGGGACACCATCAGGTCCCATGGATGCTGTGTTTTTGCTTTGGAGAGAGCAGTTCTCACTTGGGCTGGAGATGTTTGGGGGCTGCAATCGTTTGGTATAGATATCTCTCCTTTTGGGGAGGGGAGAAGTTTGCACTGAACCTGTCAGCCAGTATGTTGGCAATGTCTGTAGGATCAGTAATCTTCACATCATTTTGAACTAGTTCTCAGCATATCTGGGAGTTTCCTCCTAGGTTTTAACATAGCTAAAGAAGGCCTTATGATTGTCTTTTGAGTCTTTAGCTATTTTTCTCTCGAAATCTGCTTTGGATGATTTTATGAGAGCTCTTAGTTTTTAGTTATAGTGATCAAGGGTGTCTTACCTTTTAAGGATTTTGCTCTATCTTGTAGTAGCTTCCTCCTTTTATTGTAGAGTTTGTTTATGGCTGGGGTCCACCAGACTGGACGCTTGCCTTTGGTACTAAGAGTCTTTGTTTTGTTTGGGATTGCCTTATCCATGCAGTCCTGCAGGTGCTGGTAGAAGGTGTTTGTAAGTGATTCAGCGGCTTGAGTACTGTTTTCCACCGGCTCGGGGCCTTAAAGGAGACCACACTAGTCTTTAGAAGTGTGAAGTCGGCTTTTGAGAAGTTCTTTACTGTGGTCTTTTTTATTTCAGGTGGGGGTGGGATGAGGACCTCCAGCGAGATTAGTTTGTGATCTGATCTCACCAGTGAGGGGTATACTTCGGTGTTGAACATTGTGCTCCCATGTTCGTGATGATGAGATCAAGTATGTTATCTCCTCTTGTGGGGATGGTGACTAGTTGTTCCATGGCATTTGAGTTTATGAATTCCAGGAACTTTTGGGCTAGGGTGTTTGGGCTTGAGTAGTGTTCCCAGTCTATATTAGGGTAATTGAAGTCACCTAGTATGATGGTGTTTGGTGATACATTTATCCCTCTAGTGTTTTCAGGAAGGCCATGTGAGGTTCCTGAGTTTGTGAGGGTGGCCTGTAACATGCTACAATTTGCAGAGCAGTCTTGCCTATGGTTAATTGCACCTGGATGGTCTCCGATGCATCGTGCGTTGCCACCAGTCTTGAGGTGTGGGTGTCCTTGATGAATATGGATACCCCCTCCTTTCTTGGTATTGTCCGGATTTTGGGGCGGAACGCATGATATGAGGTAAAACCTGATAGCGCTGGGGTGCTCTCAGGAGCCTTGAACCAGGTTTCTGTCACAGCACAGACATCGATGTTCTCCATACTGAGAAGGGCCTCGAGTGCGTGCATTTTGAGATTTAGACTTCTGGCATTGAGCAGCATTACCCTTAGTTTTTCCTTTTTGTGTTCTAGGGTGGTAGGTTTAGAATTTGAGCCTTGCCTAAAAAGGCACTATGGGGTGGCAAGAGCCTTTGCCAATATCCGGAATCCCAGGAGTGACAGGTGCAAGCCGTCCCTTGCGGCAGCGTGGCTTGTCCAGCATGTCATCCCAGGCAGACAGATACTGGATCCCCTTTGAATGACACCAGTGTTTAAGCCAATTGTTAAAGCTGATCATCTTATCTCTGTATTGTGGCATCACTCTTGGTGAAGGTAGGATACTGCTCAAGGTCAGGGTCATACCTGCCTGGGCTACATAATCAGAGAGCTCCTCAATGTCTCTTTTCATGTAGTCCAAGGAGGTACGTCTCAGGTCATTTACACCAGCGTGGACAATGACTGAGTCATATTTGTACTTGCTGTTGAGAGACCTGAGTGCTTGCGTTATGTGGCGGATTCTAGCGCCCGACAGGCAGCTTACTGTGACCTTCTCCTTACTCAGTCTGTTGAGCGGGACGTCAGTGTGTCTGACTATGGAGTCACCAATGACTAGTGTGTCTGGCATTGTGTTTGGCCTTAAGGGCTGTGACTGTTTGACACTCTGACTGTGAGGTCTATGTGTTGCAGGTGTTGTGTTCTGAGGTGGTGGTTGTTTGGGTGTCTGCTTTGGTGGCCTCTGCTGTTTTGGTAGATTTTTGATCAGAGCCTCCGAGTATGTCTATGTGTGTTTATGTGTATGATTTGAGGTTGTAATGGTGCTATGTGAGACTGGGTCTATAGTGTGTGTGGTAACCTTCTCCTCCTGACTGGTCTTGCCAGTCCTGTGTTGAGAGAGCTCAGCCTCCAGTTTGGCCGTATAGTTGCATCTCTCGCATGTATTTGTGTTTTGTGGGAGGAGGAGAGGGTTGTCTGTGTACATGAGGCAATTGTAACATTGCCTCAGTATTCCCAGGTTCACCAGCTGAGCAGGAGAGGACACTAGCAACTGATCCCTCGACATGCTAGAAGGATAGACAAAAACTTTGAAAAAGATTCAGGGGGACGTGGGTGACCGAGAAATGGGTGGTTACCTTTTTGGGGTACTATCTATGACAAGAGTGCCGTATCAAGGTAATAAGTACTGTAGGAGCAAGTGCTAGGTTTAACAGATAGAGAATAGTCTACTTGGAGTCAAGTGGAGATGATCTTTTTAGTTATAGGATACGCTGATTAGATCAGTAGTATAGTTCGAGGAAGGTAGTTTTAAGGGAAAATTTGAAGAGTGGACTTTAGGTAGCCCGAATAGTTTAAACCTGCCTAACCGGCGCTGCCCTAATGTGCAACAGCGTTTACCGCGTTTTATACCAGGGGGCTGGAAAAAGCTAGAAACTGGCCCAAAACGACCAATAAACTACTAGTTACTGGCTGAAACCTCACAAAACTGGACAAAAGGCAGCTCAATGCTTCCCACTCCCACTGGTAAGCAAGGTAACTTCCTCTCCCCCAAATAAGGCAAGGAAACAGTACACAGGAACTACAACCAAAGCCCAGGAATCAGCAACTCTGAAACTGGACTAAACTAGTAAAGCAGGAAAAACAAGAGATATTTTTTCTTTTTTCTTTTTTTTTTTCACAAAACAGGCAGAAACAGGTACAGCAAACACTTATAAATGCTATGAATCAGCTACTACAGCTTACACAGAAGAATTTGCTACAAATACAGTCAAATAGTAACAAACAAGGATTCCAAGTGCAATATTAAGTTAAATGCAGTAAAACAGCTTCAATGTAACAGAAAGGCAGGCAAAATACAGTCGCTAGGTATTCAGATGTGGAAAGCAACAAAAATATACTTAGTATCAAGAAAAGTCGCTTATTCAGCTCTCTGCAGCCTGGATTACTCTGCTGGCCCATGTGGAGTCTGTGCTGAGTAGGTACAAGCTGAAAAACGCGCGTTTACCGCGTTTTATACCAGGGGGCTGGAAAAAGCTAGAAACTGGCCCAAAACGACCAATAAAACTACTACTTACTGGCTGAAACCTCACAAAACTGGACAAAAGGCAGCTCAATGCTTCCCACTCCCACTGGTAAGCAAGGTAACTTCCTCTCCCCCAAATAAGGCAATTTTGCAGGGTCATTTTTGCTTATCAGTAGCTACAGCTCCTTTAGCGGGTATTTAAAAACTCCCATTACATCCAGAACTTGCGTATGTTTGAGATGTCACTACTCTCAAAGTTGACTATCATCTTGGAGGTATAATTTCATATACAGCTGGCTATTATTTTGTGAATTTTATCTTGTCTTTTTAAACCATGGTTTCATATTGATCCAGTACGGCATACACAGATACAGTCAATTCTTAGCCCGATTGTTATGTCTGGTAAGAGGCCATTTTATGCTGTTCATTTTTTATACTAGTTTTCTCATCTAAAGCATTCAGTTTCTTCTTCTCGTTAATTTCTGCCACAGGTATGAGGACACTGTCTCATTGCACTGCATCATTCTGATTATTGTCGTATTTCCTGTATAAGCTTTAGTTCTTCACATCAATAAAAGGTTGCAATACAGTGTTGTGAGGTTACACAGAGGAATAGTTTGGATCCTTTCATGGTATCATGTTTTTTTTAATCTTTTTACAGATGTCACATCTTTCCAATAGACTCCTTAAAAGGATACTTGTCTCATTTTAGAAACTAATGTATATGCTCTATATTACCTTGTGCTTGTTTACTAGACTGTTCATAGGTTCATAGGTTCATACTAGGCTATCTGCCCGAGGGCATTTACAAGCCTAGCCCATAGTTTTGTGGCTTACGCCACCCCTTTAGTATGGGGAACTATACCCATTATTTTGCTGTGCCTCTGTTTAGCAGTGACATTGAGGTAATCCCTGGGGTATATCTGCGATCTCCCATCCATTGGTCAAGATTTCTCTTGAACAAGGCCAGCGAGGTGCTCTGCCTCACATATACTGGGATTTTATTCCACAGCATAGGGAGTCTTTGGGTGATGAATCTATCCCTCCAGCACGTCCTATTAATAGCCGTGTTGAGGTTTAAGTCTCCCGCCCTTGTGGCTCTGACGGATCTAGATTTTTTGAGGTGAAGCATATTCATCAAATCTGGGTTTGACATGGCCTTGTATGTTAGGCAAAGGTCACCTCTGAGCAAGGTGGCGACTGAATAGAGCTGGAGTTCTTTCAGTCGGGCAGCATAGGACAGATGTTTGAGACCCTTTATCCTTTTGGTGAGGAACTTTTGTGGCCTCTCCAGCTGCTGCAAGTGTCGGGTCAGATACATTCCGAATGGGGCATTGTACTCAATCATTGGTCTGATGAGTGATGAGTATAGGGAGACTATGACCTCCCTTGATCTAGATGAGAATCCCTTCATGATAAGGTGGGCAATGTAGAAGGTCTTCCTAACTACTTTAACTACATGGGTGTCGAATGACAGACTATTATCAACCTGGGTCCCCAGGTCCCTTGTAACTTCTTCTGTGCTCAGTGGATTGCCACCTATTTGGTAGCTAGGGGTAACCTTGTTTTTCCCGAAGGGTATGACTATGCATTTTTTGGCATTTAACTTTAGGCCATGGCTCTGGCACCAGTTATCCGTTTCTGTGAGACCCTTCTGAAGGATATCTGTGTCAGATGTGTTTTCTACTATGGCGCCCAGTTTGCAGTCATCTGCAAACTTTGTCAGCCATAACCCTCCTGTGTTTGCTTGTACTTCAGAAAAGTAGATGCCAAACAAGAGTGGGCCCAGGACTGAGCCCTGTGGTACACCACTTGTGACAGGCTTTGAGTCTGACATGGCGCCAGCAACTCTGACCCTGTGGGTTCTGTCACTCAGCCAGTTTGCAACCCATCTTGTGATGTATGGGTTAACATTTAAGCTGATGAGTTTTTCAATGATACCCGAGTGGGGTATTGTATCGAAGGCCTTCGCCAGATCGAGGTAGGCTGTATGGACTGCCTTTCCCTCATCAATGGCTTTGGTGACTGTTTCGAAAAAGTCAACCAAGTTTAGAAGGCATGATCTGCCTTTGACAAAGCCAAACTGGGATGGATCCAAAGTCTGCAAATTCCCTATGTCTTTATTTATGAGGTCCATTATGATCCTCTCCATGGCTTTGCAGATAAGGCTCGTCATATACAGTTTGTGTATGTAACTAGTCTGGACTATTCTGTTATTGCTTACTTTTCTTTTTAGTTTGTGTTTCTGCTCAGCTGGGCCTGAAATTGGTCGATATTCATCCATGCACTACCCCAGTAAACAAATATCAAAAGATAGATGTAATTAGCCACATAATATTTAAATACTTACTTCTTTGACAATCTAAGGTACCTCCTATAGAGCACTTGCCATTATACAGTGTTATGCTTTATTTACTGGGTAAGGATTTTCTCACTTTTTATTATTTTATTTTATTTTATTTAGTTTTCAAATGGTATGCAACAAAACCAATCCAACGTTCGGCCATAAATGACTTTCGTTAGGTGTCAGGCTACCAGTCCAAACAAAATTCAATTTATTTGTCTGTCAATTAATTTGAACTGTAAACCATTCTTCAGCTTTTGGGACAAATGGATAGCAGCAAAAATACATTTAGCAATATGTATACTGCATGCCAGTCCTCTGTGTTTACATGATGTACTTCAGCAAAAATTGCAGTGTTTGGCAAAGTAGTATCCCGATCAATTGTTCGCTAATACAGTATATGGTAGTTAGCAATCATATTCCCAAGACCTGTGTGTTCTGAGTGAAGCCACAAGAGAGTACTGACTGTGTTCATTTCAGGTTTCAAATTTTAAACCAACATAAACTGTTCAGTTTTCTCACTAATTTCTTTTATAACCATTAAATAATTTTACATCATTTCAAACTGCCATGCTTAACTAGAAGTGACATTTCAAAATGAGGTCCCTTCGGCTTCATTTTCTGCCACTAATTTAATAATGGCTACTACTACCATCCTTGTTATAAATGTAAAATGATGCCCTACGCATTTGTATGATACAATAAGTAATAGCCTGGTATATTCTAGTCTCTGAAATGAGAATTGTAACTCTCCGCACTGAAGCTTTATGTCAAAAACAGTTTTCAGATTTTTGACTTAAATGAAATTTGCCTTTCTCTGATCCTGCAGTTCTTAAGCAGCTTCATATACTGTTGTACATCTATGCTTAGAACTGTGGCTCTAAAAGCTTGGTGAAGCTAAAAACAGCTTTCAAGGCTCCTGTCTTTCCAGAAGATTGTTTCCACTCCTACTGGCAGGCACAGAAGGGCCATCATGAAAATGTTGGAATTATTTTCTTCTTTCTTTTTTAAACTCATTTTTATTTGCTTTGATAAAATGAACAAAATAAAAATAAAATAATGCCCAAAACAAGAAAACAAACAAACACACAAGAAATAATTCAACAAAAATAACTACGTGCAACATTTTACATGCTCAGCTAATGGCACTCCCCCAACAAAACTATAAATATTTTGGTACCACTGATGATCACCCACTAAAATATTAAAATAGACCTTCCATGAATTAATTCAAGATGTAGCACACAAAAAGAAAAAAATCTGTAAGGTTATGTTTCACTTAAATGTAGTTTGTTAGCTATAAATACAATATTCTATTTTTGTAGGCCTAAAAATGCAACAGTATTAAAGCAGGCATATATCTTCATTTTATATTTTACATACGCTTTCAATAAAAATGAATGTTTCAGTGAAGGATACAGATGACCAGAGAAATGGGTCTATATTAGATAGTCGAAGTTCCGTAACTCCGAACACCTAATGGTTGTAGCATTATGTTTGAAGTTACAGAACTTTGAGTATGTAAAAAAAATAACTACACAATGGACAAAACAATAACTTGTAAGCAGGGGGGACAAGCCCCCCTGCACCCCCCACACCCCCCTGCTACTTAAATATACCAAATCCGAGATCGCACCACATTGAAGTAAATGGAGATTTCCATTCAAATGCTCGAACTTTTACAAATTCAAACATATGGTCTCGACCATATGTGGTTCGAACTTGTAAATATTCGACAACATGATAGGAACCCCGGAGAAACAACCTTCAGTCTACAATACAGATAAAGATAAAAATGTGCTAAAAGAATGCGCGGTACATTAAGTACAAACAGATTTTGTTTGGATGGTTTGAGGCTTGAGAACCAAGGTTAAAGAGGCGTGTAGAATGTTTAGGAAGTGTACAGGATTTTGGTATTATGATACTTCAGATACAGAAGTCAGTAAGTAAGTTCGGACAGATACACAGAAAGTCATTGCAGTGCAATCCTCTGAAGTTTGCTACTTATGACTGAGTGCAGAAGTCAGGACAAATATCCAGCATTCCAGAAAGACCACAAAGCAAGGCAGTTAGTATTAATTCTGCCATTCATGAGGAAAGGAACAATTATGAGTACAGAGAATAATGACAGTATAATGAGCGCAGAATGTAGGTATAGTATAATTTAATTTATTTCAGTTTATCAGTGCTGTTATTTGAGACAGTAAGGTTTGATTCAGATATTGTTGACATCTAACTCGACTGTATGCTGCTACTACATAACAAACCACCTTCGTCAGATATTATGTGCAGACTTTTATTCTGAAGGGTTCACGACGAGGTGGCAGATAAAAGCAAGACTAGCACTTGTTTACCACAGTTCTTGGTAATTAAAAGATAAAGACATTTCATTGCATTTCTTCCAGCTTTGTTCCAGTTATTTCCAGTATTTCCAGGATCATACCGTTCTTTCAGTTCTTACATTATTTTCTACTCCTCCAGAATCACATCATAAGTAGTGAAATCTTTAAAAGAATGCATAACTCTACAAAGATGATAGCATACATGTGTATTAAATTCCCTTACCATGACACGAGATGTGTATTTCCATCTTTTGGCACAAACCAGTTTCACTGTACTAGACAGAACCTGAAATGTTCTAATAAATTTCAAGCTGGAGTTACCAATCAAAGTCCTTGCTTCCATTAACCAAAATTTCTAGTTACTTACCAAAGTAACCCCAAATTCACCAAACAACAGATCCTGTACCCTTTACAAACATGCATACATTTTAGGTAGCTCCAAAACATATGAAAATTGTCCACACAAGGGTAGGAGCATCTCCAACAAGCCATATCCCCCAAAGATGACTGTTTACTGTGTCATACTGGAGTCAAATACCATTGAAATAGAAACATAAGCTGTTGATCTGTATAAACTGGCTACTGTTTCAAATACCCTGCAGCATACCAGGCTCCCTCCCTTTCTGCATCAGTAAGGTATAACCTGTCCTTCAATTTCCATCTATCTTCCACCAACTTCCTGCCTTATTTTCCCATAGATCTTTGTACATCATTCCTCTCATTCCCTTGTACCCCTTAGTCCATGGAAGACTCTTCCCCTCTGGACTCCAGTTGAGCTATACAGCTTGACCATATCTGCATCAATTGAATGTAAGTAACCCAATTCTGGTCACAGAGCCTATACCTAACTTGAAGGGTATTAAATTCTACAATATTTTTAATGTACGACCCCCCAAAATGGCTCCATACCTTTATGCATTTAACTTCCCATATCTCCCTGTTTTTTACCAGTCCACATTGCCTTACCAAGGGATGACTCCAAACCTCATCAGAGGGACCTTGGCCCATTCTAGAACCCCCCCCCCAAGCTTTACAGTCCTCATACAGAGTAAGTTGTATTAGAACTAAATCTGAGCTAAATCCTAAACAATGGTCACCATGGTCCTGTATCCCAGCACTCCCAAAGCATTGCCCACACCCCACTGCCATCCTCTGGCTGACATGCTACTGCATGCATCCTAAGATGGGGAAGACATACCCCTCCCATAAAGATTAGGTAAATAACAGATACCAGCAGAAACCCTTATTACACTGCTTGGCAGCATGCTAGCATTCATATAGTTCTGAATAGCCTCTAACACAAGATGTGATTTCTGAACATACAGGTTTTGTAGCAAGAAGGGGACGTACATCAAAATCCTAACCCTCACCACCAGTGTTGTACCACTCAAGGTATTAAATAACTGAAACCTAGAGCATAGCTCCTTCATTTTATCACAAACTTTAGTCAGATTCATTCCGCTGTACTACCAAGTGTACTAGAAATTATGAGTTCCAAATAATGATGTAAACTTGTTCCTGGTATCAACCCTACGTCTACCATCTCCTGATGATTTTGCATTGTTGCATAAACCTGACACAGTGACAAGTGCCTCAGAGATGATTAGAACCACCGACTAACACCCTGGAAATATCACTAGCCAACAGTGCAGAATCACCTGCAAAGAAGACAAAGGAGATTATCCATATTATCCAAATCTGTCGAATACTCTCCTTCCCTTAGTTGCCGGTTCCTCTATAACTAGCACAAATAAGCCAGGGGAAGAAAGGGCAACCTCTGGTAATCTTATAATCCTTCTAAAGTCCCCCTTTAACTGCTACTCTAAATGTGGGGTTCACATACGAGGTCTTTATCTATGAGAGAAACCAGTTAGCACAATCCCTAGCTTTAAGCATTGCAAACAAAAAATGCCATTCCACTGAGTCAAGAGCTTCGGCTATATTAAAATGTATTTATTTTTTATTTATTTATTTAACATTTGTTGACCGGACTAGTCTAGCTGGATACATGTCCATTTTCAGTAGAGGCCCGGGGAGAAAAGCTCCACAGAGAACAGACGCATTTAAAAACAAATTACAGTTACAAAGCATTTCACTTCAGTGATAGATATATTAAAGTTTAGATCAGATAAAATACCACATCCCTTATTTTCGAGTTTGAATTTTTTTTTTCATAGAAGGAAAGTAACAAGAAGGAAGAAGGAAATTATTAGAATTGGAGTTGGGAAAGAGACAAGTAACAGAGGAGAATATAAAGAGGAATAAGAGAGAGAAGTAAAGTGAAGCTGAGCTTCAAGTAGAGCAGGAAGCAGGAGGTGTATATTAAGTCTAGCTGGGTAAACTAAGTCCAGCTTTCAGGTAAACTGACCTTTAAAATATAAAGAATATAAGGTGGCATAGCTAAGGAAAAGTTACGTGGTGATGTAACAGGAGGAGAGAGTTATAGTCAGGGTTGCTGCAGGGACAGAGCCAGCGGCTAGTAACATGAAGTTTAAGTTTCTTTTTGAAAAGTGAAGTAGAGGAGATATTAGTGAGGTCACCAGGAAGTAGGTTCCAGCTTTAAGCCACTGTGTAAGAGAAAAGGGAGTCACCTGCTTTATTGCTGGATCTATGTGTAGATACTAATAGTTTATTAGATGAGCGAAGGTTAGAAAGATTTTTATATGGACTGATGAGATCTGTAAGAACTGCTGTTTTATCTGGATAATAAAGGATTTTTTGGGTGATAATTAGTTGCTGAAATAAAAACCGATTGTGCAGTTCAAGCCAACCAAGTTGTTTTAAATGTAGGCAGTGGTGTGTTCTAAATGGGGAGCTGGTAGCAAATCTGGCTATACTAAGAAAAGAAAACACAGCCTTTATTAAAACAGACAAAAGGATCATTTTGTCTGTTTTAATAAAGACTGTCTGTTTCAAAGACTTTTTGGCTATTGCCAGTAATTTCACCAGGTTTGGAATACGTTGCTGCTAGTTGCAGGTCCTGATTTGCTGGGCTGTGTTTTCTGTTTTTTTTTTGGCTTCGTTATTAAATCTGGCTATACTGTTATAGGAGATAGTCAACTTGTTCAGGTTAGTTTTAGAGAGATTAGTATATATAGGTGAGGCATAGAAGAGAGTAGAGATAAGGTGGGTGTGGGCAATGGTAGTTCTGGCTGTAGGAGTGAGGAAGGGCTTGATTTTGTAGAGGGAGTCAAGTTTTTTGTTTATCAATTTTATTGTGGTATTAATGAGTTTCATAGTTAAGGCTATGGTCAATAGTAACCCCTAAAAGTTTGGTAGTTGTGTCAGGAGATATGACTGTGCCATTTTTGGATTTAATAGAGAAATGAAGTGGAGTAGGTTTTTGTGTTGGAGTAAATAGCAGTAGTTTAGTCTTTTTAGGGTAAAAACATCATACCTGCCATAACCCTTTCCCCTGGTTCACATATAAAAAGGCCCATACCTCCCACCAGTTGTCTGCAATATCCGTACTGTTTACAAGAAAAATTTGGCCCCATTGAATCAACCTGGGAAGCAGACCATCTAATCTGCTAGCCAGCACTTTCGCCATGATTTTATCATCATTAGTAAGTGGAATAGGGCAATAGTCACTACTTAACCCTAACTCTTACTCTCCTTCCATTCTTGTAGACAGAACAGAAATGGTAGCTTGATTGCTTGGTATGCTTTGCTGCCCCATCCTGTCCCACTGATTAAACATCTCCATATTGTGTAGCACCACCATTTCCTTTCTTCTTTTACAAAATTTTGCTGGAAAGCCATCAGGGTCCAGTACCTTATTGTATTAAAGATTGTTACTCACCCTGTCCACCTCCTCCTCCTGCACTATATATGCCTATTCAAACTCAGCCTATCTACAGATGTTAAAACATTACCTCTGCTGCTGAGTTGACATCCACCACTAGCTGCCCCTTTAATTTAGATGCATATAAATTCTAATAAAAATCACAAACGACCCCTCTGATTTCATTCTCATTTTCTTCTTTCTTTAGTTTCAATTAATGTGGTTGCTATTCACAGATCATCTTCTCCTTCCCAAAAGATTTTATGTGGGACATCTCTAGCTTTCTTCAATACTCACTAAATGCTGCATAAACGTTGTATGCGGTAAATGCATTTCTTTTAGCACAATATAGAAATCACAGTCTGCTTTTATTTATTTTTGTTTATTTAAAAATGGTTTTCATGGTACAAGGACTACATTTGCCTATTCCATTAATACAAAATCTGTAAAGCCCACCGTTTTCCTGGTATTCAGTATTGTCTTTTCTTCTGCCTTACTTTTCTCCTACTGCCTGATCATCCATCCCATTTGACCCTTTCATTCCCCTTAACTGGTGAAGGTCAGCTGAGAGGTGACATCATCCAGGCAGCCATCAAAGGTGGTTTGAGTTTGTTACAATTTGGCGTACTCCACTGTGCATACATAGGTAAGCTGCCAGCAGGTGGCCATGCAATGGCTTGATCAGGCTGAGTAGTTTCTCCTCTGTGAAGATGTATCCAGTAACCAACCCCACCACCTGCCACAAAGCACTGCAGGCTGACAACCCTGGACTCTACCAAGGACAATCCTACCTGGGTGTGTGCCCCCTGTTTTCTCAAGAGAGGTGATTGGGCTGTACTCCTTCATTCCTTTCCACTTCCCATATGACTTTTCAGTTGCTGGGACAGCTAACTGAATGCTGGTTGCCTAAGCTGCAGTCAGAGCTTTACATCTCTTTGTCACAGAGGTGGTGAATATTTGGCAATCTCACAGGGAAAGATACACAAATGTGCGACCATTCATCAACCCAGGTCACAACAGATTCTACTGCTATATGCTCAATTTCCTTTCACCAGCCATTCCCATGGCAGATTTTAGTACCTCCTGAGGTACCCATCAGCTTCTTTAAAAAATAACATCCTCAGAGAAACTGTTCGGTTTCGTAACTTTCTTCTTTAATCCTATAACAAGCAAACAGGGTGAAGTCAGAAGAAGATCTATCAGTTCCACTGCTGTTTTCATCTCTGATAACCCCTGAATTCCAACTTTAAACTTGATAGAATTGGCCATAAATTGATGGATTTAAGCTACCCTTCAGCTAATGTTATGCAGTCATGGTGGCCCAATGAATGACCAAATCGGTCATTGATGGCTATATATTTCAGTATCGGAGCATTTCTGTCTGGCATTCTTTGCAAGTCATACTTTATGCTTTCTGAAGAGAAATGTGAAATAAAGGTTTTTATCTAATCTTCTCTGCTGCTGACTAGCTCCCTGCAACTTATCTAATGCACTAAATAAAGCTGCTGTTAAAGTAATATCAAGTGAATTTTAAACTGCTTCAGTTCATCAAACAAAAATGTAATCAGTTTGTCCAAACAGACATAATCAAATGCAATATTTTCATCTTTTTGTCAAATATGATGAAACATTTGTTAAAATACAACATAGTACTATTTAATATTCACTCCTCAAAAAAGTCTACTTCTTAAAATGAGATTAAAAAATAAGAATGTTGATTCTTGCATCTTTACTTTGTAAAAAAGCACAGCAAGTGCACAAAAATTTAAAGAAATGACTGTATATAAATGTGCATAGCCTGTGCACAAAAATGTGAAGAAATGAATGCATGAGATTTTTTTCATTGCATCTTTCTTTCCAAAGTTCTTTCACACCAATCAATGCCTTTGCAAATAGACATAACTGTTGATCTAAAGCTTTTCACAGAACTTACAAATGATAAAATAAAGACGTCAAAACAAATACAATTTTATCTAAAGGGGAGAGCCAAGTTTATAGCTAAACTTGCAAATGTCTCCGGAGAAGGGGTTTCTGTCCTGGGTACGTTGTGTACAATTGTAAGACAGTCAAAACTAGCTTCCAGTCTTTCTCACTATATATATTCTTCTCTAAACTTTTTTTTTTTTTTACTGAATGAAATTACCATTTGCATGTTTTTCTTTTTTTTGTGTGTGTCTGTGCTGATACAACAGTTTTAAGCCACTGACTTTAAATGTATGCAGTAAATAAGAAAGTCTTCCAATGAGAAATGCTATGGAGAAAATATATACCTAAATGTGAAATAACACCCTACACCTTGCTTGTTTTTTATGCAAGGACTCATAGAGACCTTAGACTAGGTGGCAGAAGTGCAAGCTGACTTTGTGGTTAAGGAAACATTAGGGCAACTGCTGTTCTCTAGTAGGTAAGTAGGTTTAGCTGTCTGTTGGCTTGATCTTAGAGTCTTTAAACTGTAGAAAACAAGCCAGATATGGAAATAATAAAGTCTACAAATTTAGCTTAGAGGAGGAAAGAATGGCATTTTAGTGCTGAAGACAAGGTGTAAATGCCACCAAGGATTAGAAAGGGTTTCACTGTGTAGGGAAGATAACAAAAGCAAGACTAGAGAAAATGATTATTTAAAAATAATAGAGAAATGCTCAGTTTTGAGTGGTTATTTATCTTTGTCCATGTTTCTTAACCCTGCTGTTGTAGGTACGACCTGGGTGCAGGAAATAGTGGACATGATCGACAAAGAAGGAGATGCAGAAAAGTGCCAGCGGGCACCTACCTTTGTCCGATTCCCATTCATCGATATCTGGCCACCACCTCCACTTATACCAGGTATGTTACAGACACTATTTTACCAAAGTTCCAGCTTTTCTTTTCTACTCAAAACAGATTGTTACACTGTCCCCTTCATTACTGATTTACCAGCATTTTTTTTTCACCGACTTATATGTAACTTTTGTAATGGCTGTCAGGATGTTCAGTAAAATACAAACAGCTGTCCAACTTCCATGGCCCAGAGGGATAAAGCCTTAATTGTGACTCAGATAAACAAATGGGGCTGGAGGTAGCAGTGTGGGAGGATGGTAGTCAGTGGCATACAAGTCACCCATCCTGGGAGTAGGAAGGCAGCTTGGCTCATGGAGCTCTGGGTGTTCTAGCCCATAGAATCCAGGCTGGCGAGACATGCTGTCATGTGTAATGTGGTTCAGAAAGCAGTCATAAGGGGAAGCTCGTCCTCTTGCCCCAAAGACTGGTAACTGCAGTATCCCTCAGATGCTGCTTAAAGTTACTAGAAACTCCTGGGGGTGGATGGGGAGACCTTGTGTTTGCCTGGATGATAGCGCTGCACTTGAGTCTTAAATCATGGAGGAATGAATAGGCAGGTGACAGCTCTGTCCACTGTGAAGAATAAATGTGTAAAATAAGTGTCAGGGAGCTGATGTTTGACAGATAGAAGAAGATAAAAAAATAA
This sequence comes from Protopterus annectens, assembly GCF_019279795.1. Lineage (NCBI taxonomy): Eukaryota > Metazoa > Chordata > Ceratodontiformes > Protopteridae > Protopterus > Protopterus annectens. The sequence goes on from NC_056744.1 coordinate 1,590,405,705, forward strand.
TAAAAAATCAAACAGAGACAACTTTGATGCATCACTAGTCTCCTTGAGGAGTTACTGTGGTTGCCTTTTATAAACAGATGAACAACATGAATGCATCTGTAAAATTTAAAGGCATGTATTTCAAAATGTTACCTTTCCTTTTTTTCTAATTATATAATGTTATAAATATTCTGTCAGGTATGCTATATTATTGTGCACTGACCTTTGAAATGAAAACATGAATTGCCTGGCTTGGGGGGGGGGGGGGGGGGGTGGAGTTGGCCACCTATGGTAGAAGGAAAAAGTAAGTCAACAGAAACAAATAAAAAGTCCAAAAGTCAGCGATAATAACCAAATGAATTAAAAACAAAAAATCCGCTGATTGGGGTGTTCAGATCCAAAAATGTCCGCAAAAGGCTCTAAAAATTCACTTTAATAACCATTAAAAATACAATTAATTTAATTAAGCACTTTCATCTACATTGTAGACTTCATCAGAACTGCTTAATTAAATTAATTGTATTTTTAATGGTTATTAAAGTGAATTTTTAGAGCCTTTTGTGAACAAGTCCACAGAAACCACAAAACTGATATGGTGTCATATACATGCAAAGGAGGAAGTCAAACTAATCAACTCAAAAACTGCAGCTCCAAAGATATTTGAAGAGAAGTACAGGCAAAGGCAACTGAAAATGTAACATTTCATAATGTAGAATGTAGAAAGATAATTAATAAGATAGAAGCTAAATAAATAGAAACTGAAGTGCTGGAATGTCTGTAAAGTGAAGGGTTTAGTATGGAGACTCCAACACAAGTAGTGTCACAACATGATTGAACAATGAGTCTCCAGATTAAGGAGCAACAGGTGGAGAGGGTGGCACCTGAAGAAGATACGCCATATGGAGCCTTTTGTAGGACACTGATACAAAAGTCCACTTATAGCAAGAGAAGGTGCAGGAAATCGTGGCAACCCTGACACAAGCAATGTTGAGGTATGCAGGACCAATGGGTCCTCATATGAAGGAGCAGCAGATGAAGTAGGATGCATTTGAATAGGATATATCACAAACAATGTTTAGAGACCTTCTTTAGAAGACTCGGAGGAAACAGATGGTAAAGAAAATGCTGTCAGTCCAGAAGAAATTGTCTAAGGGAAGATCTGTTTGACTTAATAAATAGGGATCGACATTAAGATTGATGGAAGAAACAGTTTACCAACAGTAAATGAGACCCAAAACATTAGAAGACTGTTGAAACATATGAACACAGTAATCAGGACTATTAAGAGAAATCATGTGATATAACCAAATAAATAGGATATACTATTGCACTGCTAAACTAATAAAAGATAAAGTGTTGCCATAGACATGTAGAGTAACAGGGGAAAGAAAGGTAACAAGCAGAATGCCACCATGGAAACATCAAATAAAGAAAACTATAAAGCAACTAAGACAACAAGTATCACCACTTGAAGAATACAGAAAAAGGAACAGATTATCAAGAACCCTTAGAAAGAAGGATCAGTTAAAAACAATGTACAATATCAAAACAGATCAGGATTTATCACATACTGTTTCCAGCAATAAAATAAAAATATTAGCATAGGCAGAAAAAAATGAAAAGGTATGTGAATGAGTAGAAAGGAAAAGTATAAAATAACCAATTCATTGTCTACCTGAAACAGGTTTTATTGAGAATTTGGTAATAAAGCAAGGAACAGAAACAAGAAGACAGAGGTGCATTTTGGAGAAGTATTTCTGAGGACCTGCCGAACATAACAAAGATGCTGAAGGAAGATTAAACAGTAAGGAGCTCTAATGTGAGAAATGAGAAGTACTGACAGCCACAGAAACTGAGACAAAATAAAGAAAGGCTCCTAACTGGAAAGCCCAAAGCCCAGGTGCTAAACAAAGCCTAACTTGTGGCTAAACGTATTAACATCTTTACACAAAGATTTAGCCTTAAGTAAGAATTACTTATATGCACATCCTGAACACTGACTTGGTAAGCAACAGGAAAAATGATGCTCCTCCTTACAAGTGAACCTGCAAACCATCCTAAAAACTGTAGAGCAATAACTTGCCTTCTGACAAGATAAAAATTATATTCTGGAACTGATGTAGACAGAGTTTATAGTCACGTAGAAAAAAAATCAGTTATGTCAAAAGAACAAAAAGGTAATAAAAGGAAGTCATGTGGAAGAGAGGAGTATTTCTTGTTAAACAAAGCCATAACAGAGAGTTGTATAAAGGAGGTGAATCTAAGCATGGTATGGCAAGAGTACAAAAAAAGCATTCGGTAGCATTCTACATTCATGGTTAATGGAATGCTTACAGCTGTATAAGACACACCCTACTCTGATCAATTAAATTGCAGTGACTATAATACAGTGGCAAAATACTTTGAAGATAAGCCATGACAAAAAAGCAAGTTATTATCCCAGGAATAAAAATTCTGTCATTACTACTGTTTTGTCGTACCCTTAGCCAAGTAAGTTGTTTATTATAATCTGTTAGAAACCAGCCTTGTGTAAAGACATCTCATCTACTATTTGTGGATGATTTAAAATTGTATCATTCAACAGACAAGAATTTGAAAGCACAACAACAAATGGCTAAAACTCTTTTAGGTATAAGAACGACATTTGGTCTTTAAGTTTACAAAAGCAACATTTATAAAAGGAAAACTGCAACATAAAGGAACTTGATTCGGAGGGAGTGTTTAAATACTTGGGAATAGATGTAGGGTCAACAATAAAACATGAACAAATGAGTGTAAAGCTCAGTAAGAAATATTCCAGAAGAATAAAGCTTATACTGAAAACTGCTTTGACATCTGTGAATGAATTCTAAGTTATAAATCAATTTGGTATTTCTGTTCTGACAACAATGTTAGTGTTAATGATTGGCCCCAAAAGTGTTGAACCAGTCTGACACAAAAATGAGAAAAATGCTTCATGCTTATCAAATGAAGTTTAAAAATCAATGCATACCAAGATCATACAAACCTTGTTCTGAAGGAAGTATGGGCCTCCTCGAAACTCACTACATATACAGATCTGTAGTCATGACACTGCATATATATATATATATATATATATATATATATATCTGCTGACCTCATCAAATCCAAACATGGTGAATTTCCTAAAGCATGAAGAAGTCTAAGGTGACATCTTTATTTAGCTTAGCAGAAGTATTTTGCAACAAAGGAGGAAAAGAAATCAAACCAGAAATAGACAAAAATGTGAATCAAAAGAAACAAGATAAGGAAAAGGATCAAATAAGAAGGAAAAAATATTGTAAAGCCTACAAACATAGTTGCTAGTACAGAGATTTCTGGAACAACTTCATGTCGACCAAGATTTTGATGGAAGAATGGCTAAGGAGAAGTGAACTCAAACCAAAATATGAAAGGCTACTAATAGCTGACCAAGACAGTGGACTACGTACACATTGGTTTATAAAGTCTATACAACAAGTGAGAGAAACTGACAAATGTAGGTTTTAAAAAACAGAACTGTTTTAGTTGCACATCACATTGCTAGTTCTGATTCATGGTTGAAAGCTTGCACATAGAAAGACACAGTAATGTGGCAAGAGTGCTGCACTGTAGATTGTGCAAACAATGCAGTTTAGAAGTAGAACAGATCAAAAAATAAAAAAAATGGATACAAGAAAACTAGATAGAGTAGTTAAAGAAAGGCAGAAGTAGCTTTGATAATTGAAATTGCTACACCTAGTGATTACAGTATCTTACTAACAGACAGACACAAAGTCATAAATTCCAGGAAATGCCAAGTACAAATGAGAGTGATGTGGAGGAAAGATACCCAGACAGTTCCAATAGTAGCAGGACCAACAGCACTAATAAAAAATAATTTACAATAGGGTTGCCATCTTTCCATCCTTTCACTTTCTAACAATTAAGCCACACCTCTTTTTCCCACAAGCTCTGATCCATTGATGTGATGAACACAAAATCATGACTAAAGAGAGTAACAAACTTTTTTTCATGGAAAAATACATTATGTCCAAGGTTTAATGTTCTAGGCTGATTATACAGTAGTTACCACTAAACTGAGAAGAAATGCTTGTGAGGGCACATAAATCATATATGGAATTACTGCCTTCCTCCCTAGCCATAAAAATGATCGATACTTTCTGTGTAACCCCCTGGCATTTAATTGAGATGAATGAAAAAGGACAAATGGCCATAGCTATGTATTTCAAGTTGCTGCTGTCATACATCTTCACAACATGCCTCCTCAGCTCTAATCCTAAAATGCAGACACCATCTTGAAGACAAACTAGGATAAAATTAAAAGAACAAATTATTCACACCATATTTTAACCCATTGATATCAGATGTATATATATATATATATATATATATATATATATATATATATATATATATATATATATATGCAGCTTGTCTATTTCCACTACCTCCACAAGATAGCCACACACACACACACACACACACACACACACACACACACACACACACACACACACACACACACACACACACACACACGTATATATATATATATATATATCTGCAACCACTTTCACTTGTGAAGACGATATATACATTCTGCTTCAATTTTGTAGACAGTGAAACAAATAACACTTAGAGTAATTCATTCTGACTTATTGCTCCTATGCAGTGAACTGACCCAAGACAAGTTATAGTGATGTTCTGTGCACACCTGTGAGGTGTGATGTTTGAGGAAAGTTAAATAAATAATGACCACACTGTCCCAATCACCCACACAATCTATAATGACCTTCTACGTACATATTGCAAGTTTGATTGAGAGAAATATTAAAGAAATAATGACTGCAGTATCCCCAGCTCCCACACAAATTATAGTAATCTCTATGCCCACCTCTGTGCAAGACACACACACACCATGTTTTCTACAGGCCAGTTGGAATAATATTGATTATCAATCCATTTATGGCATGTTTTTGGGGTAGTGTAAGAAACCAGAGCACCTGAATAAAAAAACATCCAGAGACAAGGAGAACATTCAGACTAAATACAGCCAATAAGTCAGACAGGGAAGCAAGCCACACTATGGGATGGCTAATACTACTCACTGTGCCACTGTACCAACCACGTGTTCCTTTCCCATGCATTCTACCTAGATGTCCAAAGAGAGAAATTTATTGCATGCAGTGCCAATATTTTACTGGGATGGAAAGTGAAAGATACTATGGCCAACTTGTTGCTCTTCTATACATTTACATACACTTCAATATCCCCCTATGTAGACACACATACCAGCATAAGCCACAGCAATGGAAAGTCAAGTGAAACAATAAGCACTTCAGAAAACATACTTCAGAAATGTGTTTACTCTCTAAATGATTCAAAACACCTTTCAAGCACTTAACCTTAACTGGATTTCTGGCAAAGACCTTGATTTCCAGATTTCCTGACACAGACCCTGATTTCCTAACTGTCAGGAAAAATTCCTGACAGGTGGTAACCATAATTCACAATCACACTTAAACATGCTACCAATATATGAAACTCCAAATGAACTACAGAAGAAGGTAATTCTGGGCATATTGCAGATGCTGAGAAGTACACTTTTGGCTAACATCAATGACTGAAACAATACTAATTTCATGAACTCTGATCACACCCTGATATAGCAATGGGGTCCATTCTATTTTGGTATTATAAACCAAATTATACCAGGATAAACCATTTTATATTATTAACTCTTTGCTAAGGTGTCATAGGCTTTTTATGTCCTATTAGAGCAATATTCTTATTCAGCAGGCATTTTTACGACTGCAGCTTTGTGTAGTCTTTAGTAACATGACCAAGTCTTGAACTGTCAATATATCTGGCTGTTTCCTCCTATTTTCTTTTCAATTCTACCTAGCCTTCTGACACAGACAGATGAAGTCCAGAATATGTCCCAGATGACCCGAGTGCAGTTAGTGGCTTGGAGTGTTAGAAGGCCTGAGAAGGGGAGAAGAGTGAGTAGCTGAGTCTGTCTCACACATCCTGGAATGATATTAGCAGTTTGCTACAGAAGTTAAACCTATAATTTGCTAGCAACCTTTATCCTATAGTTTGGAACTTTCATTTCCTTAGCTGTCATTTGCCTACTGTGTGTTTCTTAGCAAGGCAGTTACTAGAGAGTGCTCACAGATCATTTCTGAAAAGAGGCACATATCTAGTATGTTTACTTGTTTAGCAGCCAAAGGAAATAAATAAATAAATAAATAAATAGAGTCCTCAGTTTAGGGCATTCAGAGGAAATGTCAGTCCAAGTTCTTATCTGCTTGAGTTAGTGGTAGCTCAGATGGATGTAAAAGATCTCATGGCACCTATTGAAATGAGTAAGGATGCTTTGTAATATTTACATTAATTCTATATTATATAAATACTTCAAAATCAATTATTAACACACTCATCATTTTTTACATTCATACGTAAAATTGTTTTCAAATTACCAACACAAAAGGACAAGTGATCAACATTAAAGAACTTAACCAAACAGTTCTACTTCTTTAATTTTTTTCTTTTATATTTACCATCTTTCCTCCAAACTTTCTTCAACAACTATCTTATTTCAGCTAATGTATCATCCTCTTCAATTTTCTTGTTATTTAACACATTCTGATATCTTTTTTTCAATAGCACTCATATTGTCACTGACATACTTTATCCCAATTATCAATATCACATTTCTTTACTTTATCATACTTCCCATATAATATCAGATTCATATTTATACATTTAAACCATTCCCATCTAGTTATTTTTAAACTCTTCTCAAAATATTTTATTCCTTTTGCAATCCAAGCAACAATGTTTTGTTGTTTCATATTTACTATGGTCAAAACATTTTCTTGTCTCCATCACCTTCTATTTCATATTCCTTTTCACAGTAACCCATCTAATAATTTTTTTCACAAAACATCCTCTGTTTCATAAAAAAATTCAAACCTTTTTCTTCTTTTATTGCCTTTCTTTAATCTTCTTTTAATTCCTTCCATGAATACACCTCAAAAAATTCTAAAATCCTATTACAACATTCTTTTCTCATTGGCCACTTACTTTTAACTTACATAATTTCATTTTTTGTTAATATTTTTCTCCCATCTTGTCCCTTTTTTGTTTCATTTGTTTTCTTTATCCAGTTTTTTTTCTTTCCATACATTTTTGTATTTTTCAAATAACATCTTATCTATTTCTTTTTGTCTTTTTTTACTTTTCTTTTTACCAAAAATGAACTCAGTGATTCTAAGTGCATCATTGGATTTTTTTCAAATTCAAACTACTTTCTTCTTTTTTATTATAAATTATCCTTCTTCCTTTCAGGTTCAGCTTTGGCCCAAAATAAAGCAAAAAAAAAAAAATCTCTAATGACTCTTTTTTCCATTTCAGTGAGAAACATATATATCTATATTCGTATCTATATCTAAATCTATATCTAATCTATATCTATCCATATATTTATATCTATATATATATATTCCCCTTAAATATGCTATTTCTCTGAATACATACATATTTAGAATACATGCCTTTTCCTGAAATGATAAATAAAAACTTTTCTACAAAACAAACATTTTGTATTTGTTCCAGTATCTCTCTCTCCATGTTCATACTCACTAAACATCACTCCCAAGATCTTTACTTATTTCTTGTGAAATATATTCCATTTTTTTATTACACCAAATCCCTTATACCTCATTTTGCTTAACCTCAGGACAGCTTTTTGATCCTTCTTGATCCTTATTATGACCTCATTTATTGTTATTAGAACTAAACCATCTACAAATATTAAGCATATCAGTAAGGAAAAATTTCCTTCCATCTCACATCTTGCCACCCTCATTTTATATACACGTTTGTATTTCTGCATTCATTACTAATACAAATAAGCACATACTCATCAGGTCTCCCTGTTTTACTCCTCTCTTAATACTTATTTTATTTCCATTGATCCATTTATTATAACCTGCACCCACACATTTTCATAACATTTCTTTATAACATTAATATTTTCTCCTATGCCATATGCTTCTGCAATCTGCCACAATGCATCTCTCTGTCTACTTTTGTCTTTACTGTTGTAGAATTAAATTATTCTATTTATCTAAGTTATGCACTCTGAACTAAATTATTACTTGCATAAGTATGGGAACTATGGATTACATTATGCTGCTATCCTATCTTAAAAATGGTGGTGGGTAAGTTATCTATGTATGTATTTATATCTGTACTGTCAATATTTTTTTCCATTATATGCTTCCTTCACCCATCTGTGAAAACTGTTTTTCAATGGACATAAGCCTAAAGCAATGAAATTTCATCCAGTGATACATTGCACTTGTTGATCTGAATGACAATAAAGTTTACTTTGACTTCTTTTGCTATATCCCCAAATGAACATGCTCCCCATACATAACCTGTAGCTACCTCTTTACTAACATACATCCCTATACAGGTGTCCAAGGAACTCTGAGACAAAAGTGTGTTGGGTTGCATAGTTATGCTTGTAAACAACCAAACCACAAAAAATTATATGTAAGGAATCCAGTGTTTAGAGCAACTTCTCCAAACCAAAATCTAAGACACTGTGGAGGTGCAGAGACGGAAAAATCACCAATGATGAAAAACTCAAATGAAACTTTAATTATACCTCAAAAATAAAAAGATGAAATGCTCAACAAAATGCTTAACTTAATCACCACATTTTTTATGCTAAATTTTGGGACTTCATCAGAGAACAAGTTAAGTGTTTTGTTAAGCATTTTATGTTTTTAATTTCCAAGTATAATTAAAGTTTTATTTGAGTTTCTCATCATTGCTAGTTTTTTGGTCCCTGCACAGTGTCTTATAGTTTGTTTTTTATGCTTACAAACACTTTGGTGGTCATTAGCCTAGTATGAACCTATGAACTTAAGAATCAGCATTCATTTCACCCCCTCTTCCTTTTATACAATAAATCTCTTCTACTACTACCTCATCTAATACCTTCTCATTTTTGTAGTATTTTCATAAATATTTTATATCCAGTATTCCATAGAGTTATGGGCTTCCAATTCTTTTTTTTTTCTAATAAATTTTATTCCTCCATTACATATGTATTTTTCTATTATACCTTCCTTCATTTAATATTTTTAAAAACACTTCTCCGTTATCTTTATTCATTGCTGATTCAGTCTTAGCTTTTTATCACACTCTCTATTTCTTCTGTTGTAATAGCATTTTCTAAAAATGTTATTTTTTTAAAAATATTTTTCACTTTCCATTCTTCTTGCATATTAATTTCCTCTTTCTCTGCAAAACTTTTTACCACTTCCATAATATCTAGTTGTTTGTATACTATATTTCCTTTGCCATCCAACACAGCATCCATTCATTTACTTCCTAAACAGAGGGACCTCCTCTTCCTGTCCTTTCAGAAAGAATCTTTGCCTATGTAACATCATTTTTACTTTTTCTCCATTCCTTTTCTACATTTTTTATTTTGCTTATTTTGTCATCTCTTTGTTTCTATTTCTTTTTCATAATTCCATAAAATGTCTGTATAGTTCATTCTATTTCTTTTTTATTTTTCTTTCCACTTCAAAATGTATGTTTATACTTCTGCTTATATAATACCCACCACTGCATCCAATTTTTATAAAATTGTCTCATTGTCATATGATCTTTCCATGGCATTTCTCTCTCTTATAATTTCTTCCTCCCTTTTAAACTTCTTAGTTAATCTCTTAATTCCGTTTCCCTCTTTTACGATTCCACTGTCTTCCCCTATCCTACCCATAGTGCTCTGTGATCTGAATACTCTGCTATCTGTAGTCCCCATTATTTCTTTCATGTCTTTAGAATAAATTATGCCATCAGTTTCAGTCTTCATAAATTCCCCTTTTATATGTCCATTCTTTATTCTTTCACACTTTTTAATCTCCAAATTGTATTAAATCCCTTAACATCTTAATTTCCTGTGTTATTTTTACCCTTTCTTTCCTCAGGCTACAGTTAAAATCTCCTACCATAACTATTGCCATATATACTAACACAACTTTTAAATTTTTTTTTTCATACTGTTTTCTTTCTGTCATATTAATACATGCATAAATCACTATTAATCTTATACATTTTTGTCTCATTCTCATTTCACATATCACTACTCTTCCTGTCTCTCCATACTGGCTGTATACTTATTTTTTATTATTTGTTACATCTGGCATTTAACAAGCATAAAGCATTTATTTTCATATTTTTTCACCATTCCACTACCCCAAACCTCTTATATCACTTTAATGCTATTCACATTTAATGCTAAAATTCCAATATTATCTTTTTCTGTTTTTATGTTTTACTTCAGATCTTATTTTTATTTTCCTTCTTCTAAGTGTCCCACTAATTGATTTTTCACTATCTTATTCTTGTTCTTCTTCTGCTTCAATTTCTCCCTTTTTTTTTTTCCTCTTCACTTTCTAAAATTGCAAATCTGTTATCTTCCTGTGTATTAATAACCTCACTTTGAACTGTGTTCTTCTCCAAGTACCTCTTCATTGTTTAACCTTTCTTCAGTACTCTTCTCTATCATACCACTTGCTCTTTCAGCATCTTCTGTAATAACATTTTCTACTGTTTATATGTCTTCTGATCTTTCCTCTTCTTTTACTATTTCCTTTTCTAATATGACAGTCAAACCAGAAGTGACCAAATGCTTTACATTTTCTACAAAAAGTCTTACAGTTTTTTTCTGTATGTCCCCTCACCCTGCATTAGTCACACCTTCACTTGTTATAGTCTTATACTAAATGATTTTCATCCCCACAGAACTGACATGTTTTGGATTGGTCCCAGTACCTAACAAATCCTGTCTTACCATTTATTATTATAGTATTTGAAATATGTTGAATTTTCCCATCCTTAACACCCATTGTTACCCACACTTCCCAATACCCAGTCAATACATTTTTTTATCACATTTTTATTAAATTCCATGTGCTTTACCACATAGTGAAAGAAATACAGTTTTAACTCATGCTCCTCCATATCTGAAATCCTAAACTGTACAGTTATACTCTTTTGTAGTTGAAGTCCCAAGCTCTGAAATAAATAATCTTTCCATAGTGCTACTGCATTTCCTTTTTCAGTTTCAGTCATAATTTTTTCCAGCAAGTTAAAGCTTTCAAATCTCACTTCACAAATGTTTTCAGCTCCCAAATGAATTACTGCTCTTATGTCTTTAATGTTAAATCCTAGTAACAAAATAATACTATCCATAATGTCATACCTGTTCAAATTTCTGTCATCTTTACTTTTTATTTTTACCACTGGACATATTTTCTGTGTCTGTTAAGAAAATTGCAACTGCTTTTCTCCTCTCATTTCCTTCCTGCATTTCCTTGCATTGCTGCATTTGCATAACTTCTTTCTTGCAGAAAGCACTGATGCAAAGGTAAACTCTGAAAGCTGGCTACTCCACCAGCCAAGAACACATCCATTGCTTTCCCTTCACCAGTAGTTGTTTGCATCTTCAATCTCTCAGTTTCTTTTTGGAATAAAAAAAAATTATTGCAGAGGTAAACCCTGAAAACTGGTTACTTCACCTACCGTATTGTTTTCCTCTTCACCAGCAATTGTTTATGTTTGCAATCTCTCACTTTCTTCTATCTGCAATGTTCTCTCTGCCATGTCACTCCATCTAGCTTTTCCTTCCTTTGGCTCTGCCTGGTTCATCAAATTTATTAGCACTTGTGTCTCCAGTCCTCCTTTTTCCAGTTCTGTAACAGTTATTTCATCTCTTTCTCCTTTCTTCAGTAAGTTTTCTCCTGCTCCTCTTTCTAGCAGTGTTGTACTCTCTTCCATTACAGATTCCTAGAACTGCAGTAGGAGCCCTCCAGTGCCACATAGCTGCTCCAGAGAGTGTTTCACTTCTTCTCCTCTAAAGAGTAGGGAATTTCCTCAATAACCTGGCCAAAACTACCCTAGAAGAATAAATGCCACCTCAGGTTTCCTCTGAAAAAGAGGCAGTAGCCTCTTGGGACTAACCCAAGTCAACCCAGTCAACAAAGGATAAAGAAATAAATAATTTTGTACTTTGCCCCTGTTTTGTTGAAAAACAGGCCAAGAACTAAAGAATACAGGTTTGTACTCAAAGCATACATCATTTTAATGTCTTTACTAGACTTACCTGTGAATCTGCACTGCTACATTTGCTAAGTGAATGAAGGTCGAGAATTTAATGGCACAGTGAGTTTCACCACAGTGTATTGTGTTGTGCGAGTAGACAATGTACTTTTCCCCCCCATTTTCCTCATGGTCGTGTGACCATAGAATTGGTATGTATAATTTCAGGCCGTATGGGGGGCTTGTCCCCAAATTGGGAGGTACAGGAGAGCCTGCCCCCATGCCCTGTAAAAAGATTTTTTTGTGTTTTTTTTTTCTTTTTTGGCATGTGATTTGCGATCAGTTATGACCTGAAAGGCCACGCTTTGCATTTGCATAGGGTAACCTCTTGATTGATTGGCTCCCTATTGTAATTCTAACACCCATAACTTCAAGTCCTGGAATTTGAAAAATACAGCAAAACTAAAGGAGAACCACAAAGGTTGATAACTGCTATTTTCCTTTAAACTTGTTTTGTATCTCTTGCTGCTTATATGCTAACTCTGACATTACCATACCTTAGAGGGAGAAGAGAAGGGAATACTCCATGACATAGAATATATGTCTCCATTTTCATACAATCTGCCTCATTATTCTGGGACTGACATTTATACATCTCAGAAGTAAAACTGTTAAAGTCTTTATCATTGTGTAATGCAAGACCAACTTATCTATCACATGAATGAAGTAACAAGGATGCTGACTGCTGTAATACTTTATAGTATTTTACTTTGAATCCCTGTGGTTACTTTTAAATAGTCTGAATTCAATGTACCCTGCTTTTTTTTGTACCAAATGTTGTTGAATGCTTTTTGATCAGATTATGTAGGAGATCCGAGACCCAACTCTTCTCTTGTGTATTGCTTCATTTTGCAAGATGTGTAATCTTGAAATGTACTTAATAGCTGATTCATCATGCACATTAAAATAGAGACTTACTAAATTTCTAAGGTGAGTACAGTTTTATATTTTAGGTTATATAGGTGGATTCTTTTCAGGTATCCTTTGTAAATGGACTTTGTAGAGAGGGGCCATCCTGGTTAACAAGTAGTGCATAAAATATTTAGAGCCTATTAAAACATATCAAGATTTGATTCTAACTCTGAATATAAAACTAATCTGTTATAACCAACTGCCCCTTTCCTGACCTGAGTCTTAAGGTATTGTCAGTATCTAACTAATTGTGGTATACAAGCTACTGCAGACCTCTGACTGCCCAGTGCGGTCACCCTTGCTCTAACTAATCATGGTTTACAAGCTACTGCAGACTTCTGACTGCCCAGTTGGTCATCCTTGCTCAAGTGGTACATTCAAGCTATAGAGCTCAGATATTCTAACTCCCCTCCATGCCTGAGATAACTAGAGATCATAATAAACATGGTGATGTTCTTTTTACTCACTGAATTGTCACTGTCTTGAAGATGCTCTCATTTTACATTAGAACAACAAAAGATCATACATCTTCTCCTCTTCATGGATTTATTAAGGTTTCTGATCTATGGCTAAAAAAACCCCTAATAAGTGAAACCACTAAAAATGAAAATACAAAGCTGATAATAAAATTAATGAATATAGCAAAAAAAAAAAAAAAAACATTGTTACAGGTGGCAATTCCCCACACCCTCATATATTTGCATCTTTAAATATGCTGAGATCACACAACTTTGGAGTAAAGAAAAACTTTCTTACCATAAGAGTTCTGTGAGCTCGCTATATAAATAAGTCCCCTTTTTCATGAAACAGGGGAGATCATGTAAATGGTGTGGCTATTCCCAGATCATCATATTAGGATAGGATATTTAGTTGACGTCCAAAATAACTTTTTCTCAAATATCTTTTTATTAATTTTTTTTTCATAATTTGAAATAAAAAATGATATACAGTACAATATAAGTTGTTGATGTTACCATTTGCATAACACTACCAAGTTATTAAGCTAGGTGTTCAGATACTGTGATAAAAAGAAAACAAATTCAAATTAGCTGAAGTTCACAACAAAGGATTACCATGAAGTTATGATTGTGTTATGATTCAGTCATGAGGCATGAATATAGTAAAGCAATTGACCAATACATTATATTAATACAATAAGAGTATATCTTGAAGCATAACACCAACATAATGATGCACAAAAAATCTAAACTACTATACGTTATATGCATATTTACAAAAATGTCACCTTAGTTGATGCTGTTACTCCTTTTAACTAAAGAGCGTGTTTAATAACTTTACGTATATTCACATACTTTGCCCTTCATGATAAAATATCAATTAAAGCTTTACAGTAGTTCTGATAATATGCCTAGTTCTTTTGACTTTTGGTATACAGCTTCTTAGCTAATGCATGTTTTTTACCATGTTCTTGTATTCTATGCAATTAAGTTTGGCTCTGTCCAGCCAGTTTTTGGCCATGTAAAATTTTAATAAGGCACAGAATGTTATAGTGATATGTTTAGTGAGGCTATTATTATTGATCTTGAAAATATGTAGTATCACTGTTTCCCATGATAGTGTAGATTTTGAGTAGCTTGTTTTTTCTAAGAGAAATCTCAGTGAAAACCACAGTTTATAAACTTTTTTGCAGCTCCAGAAGATATGTAGAATATCAGCTTCTTTATTAGGACAAAAAGGACAATAAGATGACTTAGATGGATTATATTTGTTAAGATGGACAGGTGTATGGTATGTAGGACAAAATGGACAATAAGATGACTTAGATTTATTTTATTTTATTTATTTATTTTACATTTATTTACTGGTAAAGTCCGACTGGATACATGTCCATTTTTAGCGGAGGCCCTAGGAGAAAAGCTCCAGAAAGCAGAGTATAACTACATTAGGAACAATGGAAACATTTAGAGATAAGTATAATATTCAGTTTTCAGTAGGGTGACAAACATAGATAAAACATAGTAAACAACATCAAAATCATGCAGCTTCAATTTCAGACAATAATACACGGAGTTATGGGCTAAGTCCCTTCAAGGACTAGATGGATTAAATTTGTTAAGATGGACAGGTGTATGGTATATAGGACAAAAAGGACAATAAGGTGACTTATAGATGGATTAAATTTGTTAAGATGGACAGGTGTATGGTATGGATTAAATTTGTTAAGATGGACAGGTGTATGGTATGCATTATTGAAGATCATGATATGAGTG